>NC_056733.1:495694344-495704344 GCF_019279795.1 Protopterus annectens
ATGCTGTGTGGACCACCTTCCCCTCGTCAATGGCCTTGGTGACTGCTTCAAAGAAATCAACCAGGTTTAAGAGGTAGGATCTGCCCTTAACAAAGCCAAACTGGGTAGGATCCAGTGTCTGTAGGTCCCCAATATCTTTATTTATGAGGTCCATGATGATCCTTTCCATAGCTTTGCAGACCAAGCTAGTCAGGCTTATGGGGCGATAGTTTCCAGGATCCGTTGAGGCACCACCTTTGTGGAGAGGGACCACTGTTGCTGTACGCCTCTCTTTGGGTACATATGCTGTAGTAAGGCTGAGATTGAACAGTAGTTTTATGTTTGGGTTTAGTTCTTCTTGGAGTTCATGTAGGACACAGCCCGGGACACCGTCTGGTCCCATTGATGTTGTGTTTTTTGCTTTGGAGAGGGCGGCTCTTATCTGAGCATCTGAGATGTCAGGGGGGGTGGCAGCACTCTGCTGGGATAGATATTTGCCCTTTTGGTGGGGAAGGGGGGTAGAAGTTTGCGCTGAACCTGTCAGCTAGGATGTTGGCAATGTCTGTGGGTTCGGTGTATTTTTTTGTCATTTTGGACTAATTCTGAGCATATCTGGGAATTCTCACCCAGGTTCCTAACATAACTAAAGAAAGCCTTGTGATTATCCTTAGTGCCCTGTGCAATTTTTCTCTTGAAGCTAGCCTTAGACGATTTTATGAGTGCCCGTAGTTTTTTGCTAATACTGATCAGAGATGCCTTCCCTTTTTGGGATTTTGCTCTATTATTTAGTAGCTTCCTCCTTCTATTGTATAGTTTGTTTATGGCTGGGGTCCACCAGACAGGATACCTAACTTTGGAGGATTGGGTCTTGGTTTTATTTGGGATTGCATGATCCATGCATTCCTGAAGGTGTTCATAGAATGCATTTATAAAGGATTCTGCAGTCTGGGCCCGGGGGCTTTGAAGGATTCCACCTTGGTTTTGAGGAGTGTGAACTTTGCTTTAGAGAAGTTTTTCACTGTGGTTTTCTGGGCAGGGGCTGGGGTCGGGATGTGAATATCTAGTGAGATTAGTTTATGGTCTGATCTTACCAGTGAGGGATACACTTCTGGTCTGGAGCATAGAGTCCCCATGTTGGTGATGATCAGGTCCAGTATGTTTTCTCCTATTGTGGGAGTGGCAACAAGTTGTTCCATAGCATTTGAGTTTATAAATTCTAGGAACCTTCGGGCTAGGGTCTTCGAGCTAGAGTAATGCTCCTAGTCTATGTTAGGGTAGTTGAAGTCGCCCAATATAATGGTGTTTGGAGAGACCTTCATAGTTTCCAGTGTTCTCAGGAAGGCCAAGTGGGGTTCCTGGGTTTGGGAGGGTGGTCTGTAGCAGGCTATAAACTGGAAGGCAGTTTTACCCACTGTTAATTGCACATGGATAGTCTCTGATGCTTCGTGCTGTGTCACCAACCTGGAGGTGTGGGTAACTTTGACGAATATTGATACTCCCCCCTCCTTTTGTGGTTTGGTCCAAGTGTTGGGGCCAAAAAACATGGTATGAGGTATAACCTGGTAGTGCTGGGGTGCTCTCGGGAGCCTTGAACCAGGTTTCTGTTACTGCACAGATATCGATGTTCTCCATGCTAAGGAGAGTTTCGAGTGCGTGCATCTTGAGGTTTAGACTTGGCGTTGAGTAGCATTACTCTTAGTTTCTCATCCCTTGTGATACCTATGGAGGTGGGTTTGTCTTTTGAGCCTTGCCTAAAAAAGGCACTATGGGGATGGCAAGAGCCTTTGCCAATATCCAAAAGCCCAGGGGTGACATGTGCAAGCCGTCCCTAGCAAAGCATCGTGGCTTGTCAAGCATGTCATCCCAGGCAGACAGGCATTGGATCCCCTTTGAATGACACCAATACTTAAGCCAATTGTTGAAATTGATCATCTTGTCTTCATATTGTGGCATCATTCTTGGTGAGGGTAAGATGCTACTCAAGGTCAGGGTCATACCAGCCTGGGCTACATGCTCAGAGAGCTCCTCTATGTCTCTTTTCATGCAGTCCAGGGAGGTACATCTCAGGTCATTCACTCTAGCATGGACAATGACTGAGTCATATTTGTACTTGCCTTGGAGTGACCTGAGTGCTTGTGTTATGTGGCGGATCCTAGCACCTGACAGGCAGCTCACCGTGACCTTCTCCTTGTTCAGCCAGGTGAGCGGGACGTCAGTGTGCCTGACAATAGAGTCACCTATTACAAGTGTATCAAGTGTGTTGTTTAGCCTTAAGGGCTGTGACTGTTCAGCACACTGGCTTTGTGAGCTATGTGTTGCACGTGTTTTGTTTTGGGGTAGTGGTTGCTTGGGTATCTGCTTTAGAGGTCTCTGCTGCTTAGGCAGACTTTTATTTAGAGCCTCCGAGTATGTTTTTGTGTGTTCATGTGTTTGGTTTGCTGTCGTGGTAGGTCTGTGTGAGACTGGAATTGTAGTGAGTGTGGTTTCCTTCTCCTCCTGACTGGTTATGCTAGTACTGAGTTGAGAGAGCTTAGCCTCCAGTTTGGCTATATCGTTGCATCTCTCACATGTGTTGGAATTTGTTGGGAGGAGGAAAGGGTTGTCTGTGTACATGAGGCAGTTGTAACATTGCCTCAAGACTCCCAGATTCATCAGCTGGACCGGAGAGGAGACTGACAACTGACCTTTGGACATGCTATAATAGTATTGGGAATTCCTTTATAATTGAAAAAAAGGGCCAATGGGGAACAAAGTACTCGAGGGGAGTTTGTGAGAGTGTAGTGCTTTTAATTTTTTAGTGCTGACTTATATAATTGCTTTAGTGAGCAAGTGCTAGGGTTTAGAGTGGGAATAGGGTGTTTATTATGAGAACTAGATCAGTTCTAAGGGAAAAAGTGAAGAGCAGACTTTGTGGAGCCAAGAATGATTTACACCCACTTAAGCGGCGCTGCCCAATACTGCGCTATGCGCAAAATCACGCAAAGCCACACTAAAGCCGGTTTTATATAGGGGGACTTGAAAGAGCTAGAAATTGGCTCAAAATGGCAAATAGACTACCAGATTCTTGTGCTGGGAACACTCCTCCAGGGATAGATATGCTGCTCCAAGCTCCCCACTGCAACTGGTGAACAAAGAAGCCTCCCTTTATCCAAGAAAGGAAATTGGCAACACAGGAACTTTCCAAAAGTCCAGAATACAGCAAAGCCTGTATTTGGACTACTCTAGGTCAGGAAAGACGGGAAACAAGGACATTTTTTTTTTTCTTTTTTGCAACAAACAGCAGGAAGATGCAATAAATATGTAACACAGGCTAGCGCACTTGAGTGTGTAGCCTCAACAGGTAAATGCAACAAACAGGACAAACTTTAAAAGTGCAGGTGCAAAAACAACTTTAAACAGTTTAAAACAGTTCAAAAAGCAGAAATACTTGCAGTTTAGCTAGATCGGACAGTCGCCCAGGTAGTAGCAGGAAAAAAACACTTTTATCAGGTTAGCAGTCGCTCATTTAGCCTCTCTGCTGCTAGCACCACTCTGCAGGAGCACAAGGAGCTTGGCTGAGTAGTAACAAGCGCACAAACCGTGCCAAAGCAGATTTTATACAGGGGGACTTGAAAGAGCTAGAAATTGGCCCAAAACGGCCAATAGACTACGAGATTCTTGTGCTGGGAACACTCCTCCAGGGATAGATAGGCTGCTCTAAGCTCCCCACTGCCACTGGTGAACAAAGAAGCCTCCCTTTATCCAAGAAAGGAAATGGGCAACACAGGAACTTTCCAAAGGTCCAGAATACAGCAAAACCTGTATTTGGACTACTCTAGGTCAGGAAAGATGGGAAACAAGGATAATTGTTTTTTTCTTTTTTGCAACAAACAGCAGAAAAATGCAATAAATATAGAACACAGGCTAGCACACTTGAGTGTGTAGCCTCAACAGGTAAATGCAACAAACAGGACAAACTTTAAATTACAAGCGCAAAAGCGCGCTAAAGCTGGCTTTAAAGCAGGGGGTTAGAAAGAGATAGGAAATCGCCCAAAACGGCCAATAAGCTACAGGTCACTGGGCTGGAACCACTCCTCAAGGGACAGATAGGCTGCTCAGAACTCCCCACTCTCACTGGTGAACAAAGAAACTTCCTCCGATCCAAATAAGGATATGGGCAACACAGGAACTATGACACAGCCCGGAGATCAGCAATACCTGAAGACTGGACTATTCTAGTTCAGTAAAGGCGGGAAACAAGGATTTTTTTTTTTACAAAGTAGCAGAAATTAGGTACAGAAGCACAGTAAATGCTTTAATTCGGCTAGCGTACCTGAGCGTGTAGCCTACCAGTTAAACTAAGCAAAAACAAACTATAAAAGTGCAAAAAAACCTCAGAAATACAGGCAGGAATGCAATAAAACAACTTTGCAGAGCTTATTTAGTTAAAGAAACAGAGAAGTCTAAATATACAGAGAAGCAGCTAAAACACACAAACACTTCAGATGCAGTACAACCTAGAGCACTTGAGTTGTAGCAATATTAAGGCAATTACAGTTATAATAAATGCTCTGAAATATACTCTATATTTCCAAAATGTTTGAGAAGCACAGGCAGAACACAAGGAGGTTCAGGCAAAAACAAAAGTTTTTTTTTTTTTTTTTTTCTTTGAAAGGGAAAAAGGAGAAACAGAAGGCCTTATCAAATGTTCTCACTGTACTAGGCAGAATGAGCTAATGACACTAGACTGGGAGGAGTGTCACAGATCAGATTTACAGTAGGGGCGGACATCTGCAAAGCCACCAAGTATAAGAGCAAAACACCAACTGAGTGGGAGGGTGGGGACAATAGCCTACAGCCAGTATCACTAGAGAAAGCCACAAACAGATAAAGATTTGTAAAGATACAGAATGCTTTTAACTGCAGACAAATCAGTTACTTGTGCAGATTAGTTAATAGCAATAAAATACACTCGAAGACTAAAAAGCAGACAATAAAAGTGCTATATATTAATAGTTAAAAACAATAATCTGTATAAATAATCGAAAAAAACAGGATACTTATATATCTCAGCTGACAGCTGCGGTCAACAACTCTTATCCACTCTGCTCAGTGTGTATAGACAGAAACCCTATCAAAGTTACGGTTTAAATACCAGAAGAACAACTTTTTTTTTTACAAGAACACAAAAGAACCAGCCCCCACTCAGCAGACTATTAACACAATATAGCCAAGTTAAAGAGAGACTTCAGCTAGAAACAATAGCCTACAGTCAGTAGCACTAGAGAAAGCCACAAACAGATAAAGAATTGTAAAGATACAGAATGCTTTTAACTGCAGACAAATCAGTTACTTGTGCAGATTAGTTAATAGCAATAAAATACAGAACAAAACCAGGAAAAGCTCACCAGACCCGGACCAAACCAAAACGGAAGATAGCAGTTTTCAATGGATGTAGTAAAATTTAGTAAACCTGCTGTAAGATACAAGCTGGTGAACCAAACAGAGCAAATAAAAAGTCAGCTGCATAAATGTTGAATTTCTTCCAAAGATGGTAAAAAGCAGTCCAAATAGTTCCACCACAAAGCTTTTATTCACAAAACACCAAGCGCTTTCGCCTGGACAATTCCAGGCTTTTTCAAGGTTAAATTTCAAATGAGGCCACACTGCTTTTATACACTAGTTAATTGGCCAATTGAACAATTAAGTTCATCATTAAGATGTTTCAATCTACTTTTAAAGTGCAACGTGCAGTGTTGTTACTGAAATTCCTCTTATTTTAAAACAAGTGTGTTGCAGGTAAATACTAAACAAGACAAAATACCTAAACAAACATACAGTTCAAATATTGTTAGAACCTGAATCTTTTTATAAAACCATTCAAGTTAGCAATTTCTACTAAACACTCTTAGGTCACAAGTTTGTCTAAACTTAAAAACTACTCATTTAAAAACATCAGTAAAAATAAAAATAACAAAACTTATAACTATAAAAAATTCTTAAGATATAAAATATCATATTGTTTTAGAAGGAACAGAAAAAATACCCATTGTAATTGCTATTGGAATTAATTTGTTGTCCACTATACTACAAAACAATTCGTGTTAATTCATTGTGTTATTCCTAATGTTCATAATTGATTTTTATTTAAATTAATTATATATTGTTTGTCTTTTTTTAAAAACTACTAAGTTCAAATAGCCCAACTATTCCTAAAAATTGTAAATTTATACACTTGTATATGTGAGTTGAAGGAATTTAAAGCTTGTTCCTTCTCATTTTCAGTATGCTATTAATGCTAATGCTTTCATTCATACCAGGACTCCTTGAAGCATCTAATTTAATTTGCCAGGTTAACTCTCTAGTTTCCAAATAGGTTTCCCAGTCACCTCCCCTGGGGTCATTGGTGACTCTTTCTAAGATGAAAAATTTTATACACATCTTGTCACAGATTAGAGAGTGTTTATAGAAAGCATTAGTATTTTTCTTTCTTTCAATTTCATATGTATGTTCAGAGTATATCGTTTTAAGGGTTCTAGTGGTTTTACCCACATAGAAACCATTACAAAAGTGCAAATGCCAAGGTAAACTATACCTGTAGTATTACAATTGTAGTGGCCCAACGCTCTTAAAGTGCAATTCCTAGCAGGAATGAATATTTTATCAGCATTTAACAGGAACTTACATTGTCTACATGCCCCACATTTGAAAGTTCCATTCTTCCTATGTGGGATGTGGTGTTGAAGGTGTTCCTTATGCTGGTATTCTGTTCTAACATTCCTTTAATATTTATGTCCGCTTTCTAATGAAAGTTAGTGACCTTGGTAAATAGTTCTTAATGTCTTCTTGTGATGTGAGCATGGACCAAAAAGTTTGTAGTGTATTTTCAATAAAAGCAGCATCTTTAGTGTATGTGTAACTAAAACTGTTTTGTATGTCTTTATTTTCTTTGCTCCTGTTGTTGATAGCCAGAAGACCTTTACTTAACAAAGGTGGGAACTCAGAGTCTCTTTTTCTTACTATCTCTTCAGTTATCATATTAATTAACTGAGGTGGGTACCCCCTTTCTACTAGCATGTTAGCTAGATTTGCAGCCTCCTTCAAAAGGCTTCTAAGGTACTGCAGATTCTCGATGCTCTAATCAACTGGCTCCTTATAATTCCCTTCTTAGTATAAAAGGGATGTGAACTCTCAAAGTGCAGGAATGTGTTAGAATATAGGGGCTTCCTAAAAATAGTCGATTCAAAGTGTTCCCCTTTGTTGTCCTTGGTAAGAAGGATGTCCAAATAATGCAATGAATTAGTGTCAAGTTCGTAAGTAAAGAACAAGAAGTTAGTTGTTGTGTTGATGTATTCAAAGAACTCCAAAAAACATTCTTTTGAACCCTGCCACAATAAACAAATGTCATCAAGGTATCGTTTGTAAAAAAGAATGTTATGCTTCCACCTTGAAGAATGTATGTAATCTTGTTCCCATTTGTGCAGGACAATGTTCGCATAAGATGAAGCACAAGGGGAGCCCATGGCTACCCCTTTTTTCTGCCTAAAATGCTTTCCATTAAAGAAAATGTAATTGTTGTTGAGAATAATTTCCATAAATTCTATCAATAAGTTAATCTGGTTGTTACTTAATTCACTTAAGTTTATCAAAATGTCAGAAAACCAGTCAATTCCAGTATCGTGAGGTATACTTGGGAATAATTCTATTACGTCTATAGTAATCATCAAGACGTCTTTATGACAGATGTTAGATGGAATACTGGCCAAAAATTCCCAAGAATCTTTACACACGTAAGGAAGTGTGGAAATAACTGGTTTAATTTTGTGTTCTACATATTTACCTAAAGGTTCAGTGATGCTGTTTGCTCCAGCTACAATTGGCCTAAATTTCAAAGGAAATATTCCTTTGTGAACCTTTGGTATCCCAAATAGTATTGGGTTTTTGGATGTGGAACATGTAAATAGTTAAATAGTTCTTCATTTATCACCCTTGGAGTAAGTGGTCATTTAAAGTGTGTTTGATGTTAGCTTGGGCAACATTAAGTTCATTAATAGATGATTGTTCATAAGTGTTAGAATCCTGCAAAATGTCAAACATTGCTGTGTCATAGTCGGAGGTCTTCATTAAGACCATCCCACCCCTTTGTCCGGTTTCATAACCCTGATTTTTTGCTTATCACTTCCATAGCTTCTACTAAGTAGGTGTTAAAATTAAGTGGAGAATCCTGTCTGTTTGATAAGTTACCTCTCAGGGTATTTTCAATAAGTTCTTCAAATATTTTAAACTCAGTGCAAAGGTGGGTTAAAAGACTAGACCTAGTGATGTTACTACTGACAGTATGTTGCCCTTGAAAAGAAGTGAAAGATTGAGATTCTAATGAACAGTTTCAGTTCTATTATTAATTTAGGAACATACATGAGGTCTTGATGGAACATAGTTTAACCCTTTAGTAAATAATTCAAAATGAACCGGGTGATTTCCAAGTTGGTATAATTATAAATGTTAAAGTTGTCAGATGAAACAACAGTAAAGTTAGCATTCAATTAGAACTCAAACAGGTTTCAGTGCTACTGTTTAATTGTGTGTTCTCCCCATGCTTGTTGGTATGGGGCATTCAAATTCCTCCCCTGGTCTGCCCTGGGAAAGTAAAAACCCTGTGGAGAGTTACTATTTTCTTTTTGTGCTAGTCTTTCACTCCTTCTTAACGGTTCAGGGTTCTGTACATTTCTAGCGTTCTGACCTGCATTTCTTTTCATATTCAACTTCATTAATCCTGGTAACTTGGTTAGATTTCAACCCTAAGGGATAAGCTCTCCCTTCTCTGTATTCTAAAAGGTCTCTGTCTAACTTTTTATTTTCTGTCAATAACTTTCTGACAGTGCTGGTCTACTTCTAAGAACACTTCATCATATTTCTTCTTGTGTCTAAGGAAATTCTTATGCTTTACAATATTGTCATTTAAAACAGTCAATTCATCCAAAAATACATTGCATTTATTCTGGTAGTCCTTCACCATCAAATCCAACATTTCCAGGCCAGTTTGATTAAAAGTTCAAGTAGCTGTGTGTGTAAAACTGAACCAGCAGTAGCACTGTTGGGAAATTTATAACTTCTAAGGCCTTTCGCACTCTTTTTGCATTAATGCATTCTTTTAGATAACTAATTTCAAGCTGACAGTTCTTATATGAATACAGCTTGTTACTAAAAGAGTCAAAATCAACATCCAACTGCTGTGTATTCTGGTGAAAAGTACCTTTTTTGAACTCCGGTTGGAGTTCTGTCCATTTTAAAATTGAATGAATTCTCCATGTCTCCGCCGCTTGGCGCCCTGTTGTTAAAGTTCTCCTCATGTCTTAATGCTGTCCCAGCTCCTAGTATACCGCTTGTACTAGCGTGCCATTCGCCCTGCGTGCGTAGTCTTTGTTGAAGCAATGTTGCTTGCTGTTGATGCGGTATTGCTAGTAGTTGATTTCGGAGAAAAGAAAAGTCTGTAACTTCGGGCTCCGACTGCCCGTGAGAACCCTGTTGATATTGGTCAACAGTGCTAGTACTTGATTAAACTCAGATCGAGTTACTGGAGCATCATCGTTGGTATCCCTTAGAATAAGGAGTGTTCAAAAGATCCGTGGCTGGTGGTTCTTCCGACATCACAGCAAAGAACCAACGAAGCAGATGAAAACCAGAACAAAACCAGGAAAAGCTCACCAGACCGGACCAAACCAAAACGGAAGATAGCAGTTTTCAATGGATGTAGTAAAATTTAGTAAACCTGCTGTAAGATACAAGCTGGTGAACCAAACAGAGCAAATAAAAAGTCAGCTGCATAAATGTTGAATTTCTTCCAAAGATGGTAAAAAGCAGTCCAAATAGTTCCACCACAAAGCTTTTATTCACAAAACACCAAAGCTACTGGACAATTCCAGGCTTTTTCAAGGTTAAATTTCAAATGAGGCCACACTGCTTTTATACACTAGTTAATTGGCCAATTGAACAATTAAGTTCATCATTAAGATGTTTCAATCTACTTTTTAAAGTGCAAACG
>NC_056733.1:495734280-495776780 GCF_019279795.1 Protopterus annectens
ATGTCTGTTAACCTCAGAGGTAGTTTTATTAGTTAGGGAGGGGAGAGGAAAGGCATAACCCTTTGCTTTTCGGATACCAAGGACTTTGTTTCTCTTTAGAACATGTTTTATTAGAAGCATGTTTGGCCTTTGATTAGATGGACAATGTCCAGCAAAACACTTTGTTTATCATGAGCAATAATGCAGATTTGATAGAAACACTGGCGGAGACATTTTAGTCAGTTCCAGACCAAGCAAAATACTATGCTGTCTCCCTCCTCCATTAAGAGCAAATATTTAGTTTAAATAATGGTATCTTGTTATAAGCATATAATTTTGTACTTCTCACTTTTTGCAAGTATTTGAACAGCAGATGATGTCCTCAATGGAGTCTCTGTGCTCTTTTAGCTGCATACTATTTTCTGACATGGACTAACATGGATTTTATTACAAGCAATTGAGAAACCATAGTCATTCTTTTAAATCTAAAAATGCTGTGCACATTGTATGCTAATAAATAAAGCTTTGGTTTCCCTCATGCTCCTGTTTATCTGCCCTTCAAATGTAAGGCACTTGTATTCTGCTCTGTTACTAACGTGGTCACTAATCAGGTTATAACTTCACTAATGTACACTTGTGAAAAGCAAGCATGAGTAAATGATCAGACTGAGAATGTTCATTCTAGAATGACTAAGAATATCTTTGAGGTCAGGCTGAATAACACCTTAACATACTTACTCAAGGAAAGAGAAGATAGTGAAAGCCTTTAATGCAACCAAATATGTTTTGACATATTGGATGAAGTTTAAGTAAAACAGTTTGTAGTAGATAGTGAGGCAATACACAGCTCCAAAACAGTAACTTCTATATTCAGCCTCATGTCAAGGCATTTTTGGAATTTTATAGATTTCCCACAAAAAAAAAAAAACAACCATGTCTGAAAATGCTAGCCAAAATTGCATGTGGAAGCCGAGAAAATAGTTCAGTGTTATCAAGTGAAATTATGAAAAATAACACAAAAGTTGTGGTCTTTGCTTTATTAAGAAGTGAAACAGATGTCTAGGAAAGAGAATTGAAGATTGGCATATATTATATAAGGAGCTGTCATACAGTTAAACTTGCTCTAGTGACCAAAAAGTAGCTTTCTGCTAACACATTTGGATGCTTATATTTTCAGCCATTTTTCTTAAGTATTACATGAATTTGTAATGAGGAAAATGTGACCTAAGTAGACTGTAGATATGTCAGAAAACAGGAAACACAAACAGATTTAAAGGAAAACTCCACCTTAGAATTAAACAATGTTTTCACTGTATTTTTGCTTTCTGAGACTCTTTAGTACCTTAAAGTCACTCCAAGTACGTATTTTACAATTTGAAAGTGTCGCCCCCAAAACAAAATGTGGTCAATGGGGCCTGCCTTAGTAACATGTTCTTGTTTTCTTGCTTTCATTCCTTATTCCCAGAATACATTTCATGTCATCTTTATATAACTCATGCTAGACATAAGGAAGTGGTGTTATTTTCTCATGGCATTAAGATAAAATGCCAGGAGTGTGAAGCACTATCATCTAACACTCTTTCCGTAACATAATTTGTTATGTGTTTCCTTGAGTGCTTGTTCTATGCTATAAATAGCATTTAGCTACTTCCAGCAAAAGAAAGTTGGTAAACAGCAGACTTCCGTAAAGGGATTATTTTATAGTTCTAAAGAAACTGACAGACCTTCCCCGACACTCTCATCCTGAGGTGTGAAAACTCTCACTGCAGTAAATGTTTCTTACTGTATCATGTACAGGTGACAACTACTACTGGGAAAAAATGCCAAAGTAAATCTGTCTGCTACTTTCCAAAGACTTCAGTAGGAAGTTTTTCTCTCTCTCTCTCTCTCGTATGAATGATGCAGAATTTAAAAAAAAACTGCTTTACTATTTCCATAATTATTTCTTTAATGTTCACCCCCCTTTTTTTCTATTTTGTATTTATTCATACTTTATTAAGCAGGAAAGTGAACTGGTCCCATGGCCCTTTTCAGCCATGACCCAGGCTGCAATGGCAAAGATAATAACAAGTAATAAATGTACTTAATACAAAGAGAAAATACCACCATAAAGACATTTAACATGACTGTACACACAACACATAGCCAAGGTGTGATAGTAAATAAGTAAAACCTTAAACAACATTTACTAGACTGTATGCATTAATAATGTTTAACTATACTATGTTATCTTTATTATATATAGTGAATTGCACGTACCCATATTGCACATCTCATAACATGGTAAGATGTGACTGTTTTCTAACCAACTAGGAATGAGCAAATTAATATTTTATAGCTTCACAAAAGAAAGGATGGGGGAAATAATTATATTTGCATCACTTTTGTTGCCCTAAGATAGAATGAAAACATACTAAACCTTCAAATTTTGGAAAGAAACAACCACTACAGTGCACCCTGATAACCAGTGTGGTGAAAAAGATTTAAGATGCGTACAAAATAGGAAGGTAGATTAATCATATACTACACAAATGCATGCAGAGTCCCTGTCTGTGTGTATATATCTGTGTGCATCTGTCCATATGCGTGTTATACACACACACACACACACACACACACACACACACACACACACACACACACACACACACACACACACACACACACGTCAGTGCATTTGTGACTACTTACAAGAATATCTATTCCATATTTCTCTTTAGATGCATTCACACTGTATTGCATCCCACATATAGTATTATACATGCTAGACACTTACATATATAGATAGATAGATACAGCTGTGTGTGTGTGTGTGTGTGTGTGTGTGTGTGTGTGTGTGTGTGTGTGTGTGTGTGTGTGTGTGTGTGTGTGTGTGTGTGTGTGTGTGTGTGTGTGTGTGTGTGTGTGTGTGTGTTTGTATGTGTGTACACACACGCACACACACACACACACACACACACACACACACACACACACACACACACACACACACACACACACACACACACACACACACACACACACACACACACACACACACACATACAGTTACACAAAATTTCCATTTTGATTTGTTTTTATTTAAATGACATGAAGTGCACAAACACAGGCATATAATCTCTCCATTACACAGATATACACCATCATAAAACATTTCCCTGAATAAAGATAAATTATAATAAATCTACTTCTTTATAATGCAATCAAGCCCTCTGTCTCAAAAACAGGCCTATTAGTCAGTACGGTAACTATTTAGGTGAGGAAATAAAGCCGAAAAGTTCACAATGGCTTCCTTGCAAGTCATCAAGGGATATTTGACAGGTTTGAACTTTCCATTTATATTTCATCTGTGCGACTATTCCTCAAATTTCCAAAAAGCATGTTCCTATTATAGTTTCATAGTTTCATAGTTTAGTACTAGGCTATCTGCCCTGGGGCATTTGTAAGCCTAGCCATAGTGATGTGGCTTTCGCCACCCAATGAAATGGTACAAAAATGCACAGAATAGATTTAGAATACTGTGCCTGTGTCTAGTAGTGACACAATGATGGCCCCCTTATATAATAGAATTAGTTTACTGTGCCCCTGTCTAGCAGTGACACAGATGTGACCCCTGGGGTAAACTTACAATCTCCCATCCACTCATCAAGATTTCTCTTGAAGAGAGTCAGTGAGGGGCTCTGCCTAGCATGAACTGGGATCTTGTTCCAAAGCATGGGAAGCCTCTGGGTTATGAATCTATCCCTCCAGCATGTCCTATTCATACTTGTGCCGAGGTTTAAGTCTTTAGCTCTCGTGGTCCTGATGGATTTGGATTTTTTGAGGTGGAGCATGTCCATCAGATCCTGATTGGACATGGCCTTGTACGTCAGGCAGAGATCACCTCTGAGCAGGCGGTATGCTACTGAATAGAGCTGGAGTTTCTTTAGTCTAGCAGAATAAGACATATGTTGGAGACCCTTGATCCTCTTGGTGAGGTACTTTTGTGGTCTTTCCAGCTGTTGCAAATGCCAGGTGAGGTACATACCAAATGGGGCATTGTACTCAATCATGGGTCTGATGAGGGAGGAGTATAGGGGCACAATGACATCCTTGGATCTGGATGTGAATCCCTTCATGATGAGGTGTGCAAGGTAGAATGTTTTTCTAACCACTTTGGCAACGTGGGTGTCAAATGAGAGGTCGCTGTCGACTTGAGTCCCTACGTCTCTGATTACTTTTTCCATACTCAGTGGGTTGCTGTCTATGTGATAATTTGTGGGTACTTTGTTTTTTCCAAAGGGGATGACTATACATTTTTTGGCATTTAGTTTAAGGCCGTGACTCCGGCACCATTTGTCCATTTCTGTGAGGCCTTTTTGTAGGATGTATGTGTCCGCTAGTGTATCAACTATGGCGCCTAGTTTGCAGTCATCTGCGAACTTTGTCAGCCACAACCCTCCCATGTTTGCTTTAACATCTGAGAAATAAATACCGAACAAGAGGGGTCCCAGGACAGATCCCTGTGGGACACCATTTGTGACTAGCTTTGAGTCTGACATTGCTCCAGCGATTTTAACTTTATGAGTTCTGTCCTTTAGCCAGTTTGCAACCCATCTAGTGACATAAGGGTTTACGTTTAAGCTGGTGAGCTTATCTATGATGCCTGCGTGGGGTATTGTGTCGAAGGCCTTAGCCAAGTCCAGGTAGGCTGTATGGACTGCTTTGCCCTCATCAATGGCTGTAGTGACTCTTTCAAAAAATTCAACAAGGTTCAAAAGGCAGGTTCTGCCCTTTACAAAGCCGAACTGGGTGGGGTCAAGTGTCTGTAGGTCCCCTATGTCTCTGTTTATGAGTACCATAATGATTCTTTCCATAGCTTTGCAGACCAGGCTGGTTAAGCTTATGGGGCGGTAGTTCCCAGGGTCTGTAGAGGTACCCCCTTTGTGGAGTGGGACCACTGTTGCTGTACGCCAGTGTTCAGGTACATATACTATAGTAAGGCTAAGGTTAAATAGCATTTTTATGTGTGGGTTTAGCTCCTCTTGGAGTTCACGTAGCACGCAACCCGGGATACCGTCAGGTCCCATTGATGCTGTGTTTTTAGCTTTGTTGAGGGCGGTTCTCACTTGGACATCTGAGATGACAGGAAGATTACATTCAGCTGGGATAAGTATTTCTTCTTTTGGGGGTGAGGGAGGGGAGAAATTTGCACTGAACCTGTCAGCCAGAATGTTGGCAATTTCTGTGGGTTCAGTGTATTTTTTTGTTGTTGTGAACTAACTCTGAGCATATCTGAGGGTTTCTGCCCAGGTTTCTAACATAGCTGAAGAAGGCTTTGTAGTTATCTTTAGTGTCCTTAGAGATTTTTTCTCTCAAATTTGGCCTTGGATGTTTTTATGAGAGAACGTAGTTTTCTGCTAATGTTGATCAGAGATGTCTTCCCTTTATGGGATTTTGCTCTGTCGTGCAGTAGCTTCCTTCTTTTGTTATACAATTTGTTAATGGCTGAGGTCCACCAGACAGGACGCTTGCCTTTGGTGGAGAGGGACTTGGATTTATTTGGGATTGCATGATCCATGCATTCTTGGAGATGTCCATAGAAAGCATTTGTGAAGGATTCAGCATTGTGGGATGTGGTATCCACTGGCCAAGTGGGCTTAAAGGATACCATCTCAGTCTTAAGAAGAGTGAAGTCTGCTTTTGAGAAGTTTTTCACTGTGGTCTTTTGTGCTGGGGGTGGAGGTGGGATATGTATATCCAGGGTGATTAGTTTGTGGTCAGATCTCACTAGTGAGGGGTATACCTCCGGTGTGGAGCATTTTGTCCCCATGTTTGTGATGATCAGGTCTAGTATATTATCTCCCCTACTGGGAGAGGTGACTAGGTGTTCCAGTGCATTTGAATTTATGAATTCCAGGAACCTTTGGGCTAGGGTGTTAGGGCTAGAATAATGTACCCAATCTATGTTTGGGTAGTTGAAGTCTCCCAGTATGATGGTATTTTGTGATACATTCATATCCTCCAATGTCTTCAGGAAGGCTGAGTGGGGTTCTTGAGATTGGGAGGGTGGTCTGTAACATACTACCAGTTGTATAGCAGTTTTGCCTATGGTTAGTTGCACCTGTATGGTCTCTGATGCTTCATGTGTTGCTACTAACCTGGAGGTGTGGGTGTCCTTGATGAATATGGACACTCCCCCTTTGTGGTTCGGCCCGGGTTTTGGGGCCGAAAAGCATGATACGAGGTATAGCCTGGTAGTGCTGGGGTGTGCTCAGGAGCCTTGAACCAGGTTTCAGTTACTGCACAGACGTCGATGTTCTCCATACTGAGGAGTGCATCGAGTGCCTGCATCTTGAGAGTTAGACTTCTGGCGTTGAGCAGCATTACCCTTAGTTTTTGTCCATTTTTGTTTTCTAAGGAGGTGGGTTTGTCTTTTGCGCCTTGCCTAAAAAAGGCACTATGGGGGTGGCAAGAGCCTTGGCCAATATCCGGAAGCCCAGTGGTGACAGGTGCAAGCCGTCCCTTGTGAAGCAGCGTGGCTTGTCCAACATGTCATTCCAGGCAGACAGACATTGGATCCCCTTAGAATGACACCAGTACTTAAGCCAATTATTAAAGCTGATCATCTTGTCTTTGTATTGTGGCATCATTCTTGGTGAGGGCAAGATGCTGCTCAGGGTCAGGGTCATACCAGCCTGGGCTACATAATCAGAGAGCTCCTCTATGTCTCTTTTCATGTAGTCCAGGGAGGTACGTCTCAGGTCATTCATGCCAGCATGGACAATGACGGAGTCATATTTGTACTTGCTTTGGAGTGACCTGAATGCGTGTGTTATGTGGCAGATCCTAGCTCCCGATAGGCAGCTCACAGTCACCCTCTCTTTGTTCAACCTGGTAAGCGGGACATCAGTCTGTCTGACTATAGAGTCACCTATTACTAGTGTATCAGGCATGGTGTTTGGCCTTAAGGGCTGTGATTGGTTGACACACTGATTTATTGAAGTATGTGCTGCATGTGTTTTGTTTTGAGGTGGTGGATTTTTGGATGTCTGCTTTGGGAGCCTCTGTTGTTTAGGAAAGTTTTTTATTAGAGCCTCTGAGTATGTCTTTGTGTTTTTATGTGCTTGGATTGCAGTTGTGGTGGGTCTATGTGGGACTGGGTTTGTTGTGTGTGTGGTTACCATCTCCTCCTGTCTGGTCATGCCAGCCCTGAGTTGAGAGAGTTCAGCCTCCAGTTTGGCTATATAGTTGCATCTCTCACATGTATTTGTGTTTGTTGGGAGGAGGAGAGCGTTGTCTGTGTACATGAGACAATTGTAGCATTGTCTCAAGATACCCAGATTAACCAGTTGAACTGGAGAGGACACCAGCAATCTACCACTCGACATGCTATAACAGTATAAGGGAGTGTTGTGCCTTTAAGGGAAGTGGATATTCACAGGGGTGGTAGGTGGATGTAGTGCTTACTTAGTACGAGAGTGCTTACTTAGTAGAAAGTTTTGAGATCAAGTGCTAGGCTTATAATATAACAAGTAGTCTGATTATACTAAGATTAGAGCTTCCTTAAGGGAAAATTTGAAGAGCAGACTTGGTGGAGCCAGAATAAGTTTAACTGGCGCTGGGCTATGCACACAATCGTGCAAAGCCGTGCAAATGTGGATTTTAAACAGGGAACTACAAAAGAGCTAGAAATGGTCCAAAACAACCAATTACTACAGCTCTTGTGCTGAGGTCACTTCATACAGGGACAGGTAGGCTGCTCAAGGCTCCCCACTCCCACTGGTGAGCAAGGAAACTTCCTTCTATCCAAGTAAGGTAATGGACAACACAGGAACTACACCACAGCCCAGAATACAGCAATGCCTGTAAACTGGTCTAAACTAGTCGAGGAGAGGCAGGAAAACAAGGATTATTTTTTTGTTTTTTTTTTTTGTTTTGTTTTTTTGATAGAAACACACAAAAAAATGCAGAAACAGTGATAAATCAGTTACACAGGCTAGCACACTTTAGTGGGCTGCCTCAACAGTTAAACTAAACAAACAAACAAACAAACTTTCGATCAAATTGGACTAAAAAGTAACTTTAAGTGCAGATTTTAAAATAATGCAGCAAACAGCTAAAAAAACAGTTTAAGCTTGTTAAGGGTAAGCTAGAGAAGCTATTCCAAGCAAAAAAAACAGCAAAGATACTTAAATCCAGAAAGTAGTAACTTTTCTGAATTCTCTGTAGCTAGGACCACTCTGCAGTACAACGAGGAGCTTGTCTGAGTAGTATAGCCAGATAAAAATGCCTAGAGGCGGATTTTAAACAGGGAACTACAAAAGAGCTAAAAATGGTCCAAAACAACCAATTACTACAGCTCTTGTGCTGAGGTCACTTCCTACAGGGACAGGTAGGCTGCTCAAGGCTCCCCACTCCCACTGGTGAGCAAAGAAACTTCCTTCTATCCAAGTAAGGTAATGGACAACACAGGAACTACACCACAGCCCAGAATACACCAATGCCTGTAAACTGGTCTAAACTAGTTGAGGAGAGGTGGGAAAACAAGGATTATTTTTTGTTTTTTTTTTTGATAGAAACACACAGAAAATGCAGAAACAGTGATAAATCAGTTACACAGGCTAGCACACTTTAGTGGGCTGCCTCAACAGTTAAATTAAACAAACAAACTTTCGCTCAAATTCGACTAAAAAGCAACTTTAAGTGCAGATTTTAAAATAATGCAGCAAACAGCTAAAAAACTGTTTAAACTTGTTAAGGGTAAGCTAGAGAAGCTATTCCAAGCAAAAAAAAAAACAGCAAAGATACTTAAATCCAGAAAGTAGTCGCTTTTCTGAGTTCTCTGTAGCTAGGACCACTCTGCAGGACCATGAGGAGCTTGTCTGAGTAGTATAGCCAGAAAAAAATGCCCAGAGACGGATTTTAAACAGGGAACTACAAAAGAGCTAGAAATGGTCCAAAACAACCAATTACTACAGCTCTTGTGGTGAGGTCACTTCCTACAGGGACAGGTAGGCTGCTCAAGGCTCCCCACTCCCACTGTTTTGCAAGGAAACTTCCTTCTATCCAAGTAAGGTAATGGACAACACAGGAACTACACCACAGCCCAGAATACATCAATGCCTGTAAACTGGTCTAAACTAGTCGAGGAGAGGCGGGAAAACAAGGATTATTTTTTGTTTTTTTGTTTTTTTTGATAGAAACACACAGAAAATGCAGAAACAGTGATAAATCAGTTACACAGGCTAGCACACTTTAGTGGGCTGCCTCAACAGTTAAATTAAACAAACAAACAAACAAACCTTCGATGAAATTCGACTAAAAAGTAACTTTAAGTGCAGATTTTAAAATAATGCAGCAAACAGCTAAAAAACAGTTTAAGCTTGTTAAGGGTAAGCTAGAGAAGCTTTTCCAAGCAAAAAAACAGCAAAGATACTTATGATATGTCAAGTGCTGTTTTCACGATTTGTATGTGAGACTGCTGTACTCTGTTTTGGGGATTGTTTTCCTTTTCCCATTATTGTGTAATCGTGGAGTTAATGTTTTATATATATATATATATATATATATATATATATATATATTTATATGAGTATGTACGGTACACCAGGAGCTTGTAATCCTACAAAAGCAATGTTTTATTTATTTTTTTCTTGCTAGTTGATAACCCAGTGGATGGGCTGGTTTGTTGACACTTTTTAGCCATGACCCAGGCTCCAAAGAAGCAGTAACATTGTAATTTATAAAAGAATAGGCATAATTACTTTAAAGTAAGGTAAACGTAACAGTATTTGCTTATACATAGACTAAACATGACATATGGGCTTAGGATAAAGTATTAACCATTATCATTAAAGCATACATATTTTAATTCAATATGTGCATGTTCTTTTAGTTTAGACTGAAAGTCACTGTCTGTTTTTTTTTTTGTTTGTTTTTTGTACTTCAGCTGGAGGATTATTCCAGATAGCAGAACCCAAACTGGAAAGGTCTTTTCATGAATGGCTAACTTGAACCTCTAAGGTGATGGTATCTTCCTGGTTACTCCTGAGAGTGTATCAGACATTTTTGATGGTTAATTTTGTTTTTTAGTTTTTATGCTTGCCAGTTCTTTTTTTTTTTTTTTTTTTTTTTTTAACAATCGTGTCTCCACTGGCTATGGGATAAACATTCTCAACTACTGTTAAATGGTGCAGTAAGGAATATTCTGCTAAGTTAGTTGGTAATTCAGCAGCTGTCTTTATATATATATATATATACAAACCCCTCTAGTTCAGGCAGTCAACATTTATCTTAATGCCTATTGTGGATTATTATGATAAATTGTCCTTTACTTTTCACTGAGCCTCGAAAGGGACAGATACTCCCCAGGGGCAAACACATGGCAAGCAAGATTTCTGAAACTTTCATGCATGAACACTGCAACCCCAGTATGTTACTTATTTAACCTGCTTTTCACAAGATACATCATCCCTCATCTACCATACATTATGAATGCTAAGCTTACTACTGATAAAGAAATCTTGAAATATTTATTCTAAAGTGTCTTGGATCATTTAATGCCACTGAATGTGGCATCTTATATGCAAATATTTTACCTTTATATAGGAGTTTATGTATTATATGTATGATTGCACTGTACTTTATGCATACCTTAGCTTGCATTTTGTATATATATATATATATATATATATATATATATATATATATATATATATATATATATATGTATATAGATAGATAGATATACATTCATTTTTTCAGTGCACTTTAATTTTTACGTTTACTGTTAGCCTATTTGAATTTAACTCAGTCAAGCCTAAAATGCCTATTTTGTACACTTTCAGTTCACACCCATACCTCCTTAATGCATTCAGAATTTTTTGAGGTCTGGCTTCTTTAATGAAGTGTCTTACTAGCTAATTATAGGCAGTATCAGAAATGGCAAGGTGTTATCAACAAAATGACTCCAAGATTGTTAGTCTAGGATATCATCCAGTAAAGAAATTAATCTTTGTCAATTATTATTCATATTTTCATATTTAAGTTCATATGTTCATAACCGAAAGGCCTACATTCTATTGAGTTGTATGGTGTGAAATACCAGTGTGGGAGACAGGACAATTCACTGAAAATGCTGATTTATGTCACACTGCTCTGGAAATATTACTAGTTACTTGTTAGCAATTATGAACATAAGAAGTATTAACATTTAAACTCAATACTTCAAAAATCAAGTGACTTACAAACTGTTGAAAGACATTAGGTGAAACCTTATATATTGTTGAATAAAACTGTCTTTAATATTTAAATGTAAGTTACACATCTTGTGAGATGTCCACTATTATCTATTTTGATAATTACACATGTGATGCCCCTGCACTGGCCCAGTAATCAAAAAGACTCAATCCTCACCATTGGCAACAGTGAGG
The DNA here is from genome assembly GCF_019279795.1 of Protopterus annectens. NCBI lineage: Eukaryota > Metazoa > Chordata > Ceratodontiformes > Protopteridae > Protopterus > Protopterus annectens. The sequence continues at coordinate 495,745,674 of NC_056733.1, forward strand.
GATGTACTCGATGAGAGGATGACAAGTACATACACAGTAAAGTGCAATTTCCCTTAAGAGTACACAGAGATCACATCAGTCTGGGGCTGGTTTCTACTTCTTTCTCCAGATCCCCAATAAGACTCCCCACTGGCAGAGCTGTATGGTTAAGATCTCAGCCAAGTCATCAAGCCAAAACCTCCAGCACACTCTTTGTCCATCCAGTGCTTTGTGTTCTTGTCTAAGTAGCTCAGACAAACACACACACACACACACACACACACACACACACACACACACACACACACACACACTTTGAGATCTGATTTATTTACAAACACACAGACGCCCCTGCAGAAGGCTGGCACAGGTTTACTTTATATGCCCCTTCTGCCCACTCTATAAAGTAGTTAACACTACCACTAATCACTATTTATCAGCTACACTAAGGCCCTTACAAATGGTGCAGAATCCTACAGTATAATGTTACTATTATCCAAATGGGAAGTGTGACCAAGACCAGGCTCTTTAGGAGTGGCCTGTACAGTGTCAACAAATACATGTGCAAGTACTCTAAGAGCTTAAATATGTCTCACAAATATCAGCCACAAATGTAGGTTTAAGTATATTTAATAATAAATAATAAAAGAACAAGGCAATACTCAAGCAACACAGGAACTGCAGAGTTCAGAATCACAGGAATTATTTTAAAACAAAATTGCAGGACAGTCTCAAATAAATACAGAAAACATCTAAACTAATCTTTACTATGTTTCTATCTATATCTAAGAGAAATTACTGTACCCTAGTTACTTACTATTACCAAGGCAAATGCAGATAATGATGAATGGATGTTTTTAGGTCCAAGACAAGATACAAAATGCACAGTTTTATTCTTAGAGAGTTCTTAAATTACTATCAAATATTACTGCTGGGTAAACTTGGATGACATCACACTTTGTCACCTGCCTTCAGTTCCCAGGCTAACAAACACTGACAGAATTTTATCATCTCTGCGTGAGAAGTACATATTTCTCGGATGTGCAGCTGCTAGGAATCAATGAAACACTTTACATTTGTAACCTAGTAATTAAAATTACTTTCAATACAATAGAAAAACTTCTAGCTCTAGATGTTGTGTCTGCTTCTTGCATTGAAACTGAGAGATAAATTGGCCATAAAACATTTTGATTCCAGTAAATTCTGTATGCTCTAGCTTCTACAATTAAAACACACATTTGCACAGGTATATAGTTTATATACATTTCTGTTCTTTTCCAGTAGGGTACATTGTGGTTACATACTTGAAGCTTAGTACATAACATACAGTTCTGCATAAATCATAGCAATATTCACAAATGACATAGAATTATTTACAAAATTCCAGCTAGCGGGACTAACAGCATCACAACACAATTAAAATATAGGTTCATAAGTTCATAGGCAGGTACTAGGCTATCTGCCCGAAGGCATTTATAAGCCTAGCCAGAATGTGTTGGCTTTTGCCACCCTTTTAAATTAGTCCCCTGTGCCTCTGTCCAGCAGAGCCAGTGAAGTGATCCTTGGGGTAAACTTTCTGTTTCCCATCCACTCAAAAAGGTTACTCTTAAAGAGTGTTAGCGAGGAGCTCAGCCTAATGTAGATTGGAATCTTGTTCCAAAGCATGGGAAGTCTCTGGGACAGGAATCTATCCCTCCAGCATGTCCTATTTATTGTTGTGGTGAGGTTTAGATCCATAGAGTGTGTGGCTCGAGGTGATAAGGTTTTCTTTAGGTGGAGCATGTCCATCAATTCTAGGTTGGACATGGCCTTTTATGTCAGGCAGAGATCACTTCTGAGTAGGCGGTATGCAACCGAGTACAGCTGGAGTTTCTTCAGTTGAGCTGCATAGGTCATCTGTTTGAGGCCAGTGATCTTCTTGGTGAGGTACTTCTGTGGTCTTTCCAGCTATTGCAGGTGTCTTGTAAGGTACATCCCAAATGGGGTGTTGTACTCTATGATGGGTCTGATGAGTGATGAGTAGAGGGGCACAAGGACATCTTTTGATCTGGATGCAAACCCTTTTGTGATTAGGTGGGCCACATAGAAGGATTTTCTAACCACTTTGGCAATGTGATTATCAAAAGTGAGATTACTATCTACTTGGGTCCCCAGATCCCTTATTACATTTTCCATATTTAGGGGACTACCACCTATGGGTTAGTTTGTGGGTACTTTGTTTTTTCCAAAGGGGATAACTATAAACTTTTTGGGATTTAGCTTGAGGCCATGATTTTGACACCAGGTATCCATCTCAGTAAGACCCTTTTGGAGGATGTCTGTGTCAGCTGGAGAGAGAATTATAGCCCATAGTTTGCAGCCGTCTGTGAACTTCATCAGCCATAGTCCTCCTGTGCTTGCCTGTACCTCTGAGAATTATACGCTGAACAGGAGGGGTCCTAGGATTAAGCCCTGGTGAATGCCACTTGTAACCAGTTTAGAGTCAGACCTAGCTCCCACAACTCTTGCCATGTGGGTTCTGTCCGTAAGCCAGTTGGCAACCCATCTTATGACCTAGGGGTTTATGTTCAGGCTGGTGAGCTTGTCTATAATACCAGAATGGGGAATGGTGCCAAAGGCCTTTGCGAGGTCTAGGTAGGCTGTGTGGACCACCTTTTCCTCGTCTATAGCCTTGGTAACTGTCTCAAAGAAATCATCCGGGTTTAGGAGGCATGATCTGCCCTTAACAAAGCTGAACTGGGTAGGGTCCAGTGTTTGTTGGTTCCCAATGTCATTGTTAATGAGTTCCATGATGATGCTCTCCATAGTCTTGCAGACCACGCTTGTTAGGCTTATAGGGCTATAGTTCCTGGGGTCTGTTGTGGCTCCAACTTTGTGGAGCAGAATAACCGTTGCTGTGCACCACTCTATGGGTATGTAGTCTGGGGTCTGTATTATAACATCGAATTTTATAAAGTTTGAATGTTATAATATCAAACCAGTTTTGTTGAACGCTGAAAACAGCGAAGGTGCAGGACACCGAATTCTTTCCCAGGGAAAGAATTCGGTAGGCCATTGCTGTTGCTTCGGTGTTTTCAGCATTTGATATGTTGGAACGTTATGGATTGGGTTCAAGTAAGTGTGCGATTATGTGTAGGTTAGGGTTGGATTAAGTTAGGGTTAGAGTGCGGGTGAGGTGAGTGTGCGATAGTGATGGACCTTAGGGTTAGGGTTGGATTAAGGTAAGTGGATAGCTAGTAGTGTATGTAAAGTTTAGTTTAGGTTTAGGTGTGGGATTTTAAGTGTATGTGTGTGGATTGCTGTTTTTTGTGTATGTTTGTGTTGTGTATATGTTTCTTGGAATAGCGTTTTTTTTCCCTGGGAAAAAAATGCTATTCTGACTGTTTGATGTTTGCAGATTTTGGTGTTTAGGGTTCAGTATTATAGCATTCAATGTTTACAAACTTCGATGTTATAATATAAACCCTGTAGTCTGTGGAGAGGCTGAGTTTGAACAGTGTGTTTAGGTGAGTGGTTAGTTTGTTTTTGAGCTCATGTAGGACGCAGCCTGGGATACCATCCAATCCCATTGATGCTGTGGTTTGGGCTTTGGAGAGGGCTGTTTTAACCCAAGTGTCTGTGATTTCAGGGGCTCTACATTTTTCTGGTATAGTTATGGCCCCTTTTGGGGGTGAGAGGGGGGTGAAGTTTACACTGAACCTGTCTGCCAGGATGTTGGCGATATTGGTCGGTTCAGTGTATTTTGTGCCATTCTGCACTAACTCAGAGCAGATCTAAGCATTGCCACTTAGATTCTTGACATAGCTAAATAATGCCTTGTGGTTATCTTTGGAGTCCTTGGCAATTTTTCTTTCGAAGCTCGTCTTGGATGATTTTCTGAGGGATCATAGTTTCTTGCTGATACTGATCAGGGATGTCTTCCCTTCTTGGGATTTTACTCTTTTCTGTACTAGTTTCCTCCTTCTAATGTATAGCATTTTTATGGTAGGGGTCCACCTGACTGGTTTTCTTTTCTTGGAGGAGTGAGTCTTGTTTTTTATTGGGATAGACTGATCCATGCATTCTTGTAGGTGCCCATAGAATGCATTAGTAAAGGATTTTGCAGCTTGGACAGCGTTATCGTTTGACATGGGGGATTTGAAACTTTCCACCTCGGTCTTAAGTAAAGTGAAGTTTGCTTTTGAAAAGTTTTTCACTGTGGTTTCCTTGTCTGGGGGTGGGGGCGGAATGTGGATATTCAAAGTGATTTATTTATGGTCAGATCTAACCAGCAAGGGGTTGACCTCCAGTGTGGAACACCGGTCGCCCATGTTGGTGATGACCAGGTCCAATATACTATCACCTCTGGTGGGAGTGTTGACCAGTTGATCCAGGGCATTTGAGTTTATAAATTCTAGGAAATGTTGGGAAAAGGAGTTAGTACTTGAGTAGTTCTCCCAGTTAATGTTTGGGTAATTGAAATCACCCAATATTAAGGTGTTTGGTAATACCTTTATGTTTCCCAGTGTTTCCAGAAATGCGGAATGGGGGTCCTGGGACATGGTGGGTGATCTGTAGCAAGCCACAATTTGAATTGCAGTTTTGCCCATTGTTAGTTGCATGTGGAGGATCTCTGAAGCAGCGTGCTGTGCCACTAACCTGGAGGTGTGGGTATCCTTGATAAATATGGATACGCCCCTGCCTTTTGTATTTCGGTCTGGGTTCTGTGGCTGAAATGTGTGGTATGAGTTGTAGCCTGGTAGTGCTGGGGTGCACTCGGGTGCCTTAAACCAGGTTTCTGTTACTGCACATATATCGATTTTCTCCATACTGAAGAGTGCCTCGAGTGCATACATTTTGAGGTTTAGACTTCTGGCACTGAGTAGCATTACCCTCAGTTTTTTGTTACTTGTGATATTTACAGTTGTGGGTTTGTCTTTTGAGCCTTGCCTAAAAAAGGCACTATGGGGGTGGCAAGAGTTAATATTTCTGTAAATATCTGTAAATATTGTTGTCATGTAAAAGTTTATATCTAGTTAACAAAAAATGCTCAAACAATATATATCTAGGTTGTATAGTTTTCAAAGTATGAACATTTGTTTGTGAAATTTGGAAAAAATATAATTTGGGGTTTGTGTGCATTATACTGTATTACAGTATTCATGGAACAGACTATGGACAGGTGCAGTTTATAGGATACTCAATGCACAGGCACAAATACATGCTATCCACTTACCCATAGGGGCCATATGTTTGGTAAAATAGTGTTATATCGGCTAGGCTTGTGAGGACCCTTAAGCCATGAACCTAGTAATCTCCTATGACCCTATGAACTTACGAGCTATGAATGCACTGACTATTACCACTGTAAAGAATAGTTCTTACTGATAGTATTGCTATTTGTACAGTTTTAATATATTTTACTGTTCATAAAATATTCATATTTATTTATCTTACACTTAAATTTATGTTTTAGAAAATAGTCTGGAATGCAAGATGTGTGTAGGCTGCCAAAGGTGTGACATTCCGCATCACACAGATGCTATGTTCTGAATTTTGCTAGTAATCATTTTGTATATAATATTGTTGAAAGAAAGACTTGGATGTATCTTCTGCTGTCTGAGATCAGATCATGGTTGAAAAGGATCAATAGATCAGTCTATTTACCCGATGAACAAATACTAATTAAATTATTAAATAATCATTTCTCAAAAACAAATGTGTCATTATGGTTACCAGTAATGTGGATTTTGAGAATGGTAAAGTTCAACCAACATTTTATTTCTAAGAACCTATGTTCTTACAAGAAAACATGATAAATAGATTGCCCATATAAATGGGAAAGGTTTTATTTTGTGTGTGTGTGCTTGTTTGTGTGTGTGTGTGTGTGTGTGTGTGTGTGTGTGTGTGTGTGTGTGTGTGTGTGTGTGTGTGTGTGTGTGTGCGTGTGTGTGTGTGTGAATGTGTAGTTTCTCCATGTACTGCATAGGTTCTGTGTGTGTGTGTGTGTGTGTGTGTGTGTGTGTGTGTGTGTGTGTGTGTGTGTGTGTGTGTGTGTATGTGTGTGTTTAGTTGTATGTCTGCAGTTCCTTTCATGGATTACTACCATATTCAGAACTAGTACCACACCTCAAGCCTTTTGCTTTGCAGGACAGGCTCTGGATCCATTAAGAAAACACATAAAAGTAGTCCGCATCTGTGCAGAAGCATAAGTGCCACACTGTTAGTCAGGTGACCCAGATTTGATTAGCAACCCAGCACTGGATAATCTGGTTTCTGGCTGATGCACCTTTAATGAACAGATGGAAAATTGGCTACCTACTAACATTTCTAAACTAAATAACAGTATTCAGAAAATAATTATCTAATTAGTTATATTACAATCTATCATAGAATCAAATACTGAATACAGAGGTTGTAAGAAAATGTTAAGTGCAACAATTACTGAAGTATGTCTTCATAAATTATTATATATTTTTTATTTTCATCAATATTTACTTATATATGCTGGTTTATGTTATAAACTATTTATATCCTAGGTTTTTCTCATTCGTCTTCTTCTAGCTTCCTTAAATATTTATATTATAAACATACAGTAGCACAATAACACCTTCATGTACTGCAGTTGTCCCATCCAAGTATAAGTATAATGACACTTCATAATGTCCTCAGTGCAGTTATGTCCATCCATCCATAACACCTTTTTTTCCATCCTTGCCCATCTGGCCAGGGTGTCACTTCATCAGTGACAATCATCTAGAGCCAATGTCCACACTGCTAAATCATCCAGGATGTGCCATGCTACTTTCAGTGTTCAAACTCACCTTGTAAGGGCTACTGGACTTTCATAATTATCTATAACTGCTGGTCAACTACGGTTTAACTGATAGATGCAGTGATGTCAAGAATGTGTCAAAAGTTACTAGTGCAATTAAAATATCTATTCCCCCATGAAATAAAAAGTATTCTGATTGAAGAAACTCATTTGGGGAAAGAGGCAGACATCAACAAATGACTAATCATAGTACTGGTGGACATATTTATTTAATGGAACCCAAAAAGAAAACTAGCATATTACAAACCAGCATATTAAAATGAGAGAAAGCATTAATCAATATTCATATATCAAATTGCAGATGCAGTGTTTTCTGTAGACATGTACATTTGATTGTGATGGCATACACAAACTATAAGCAATGTATCTACTGTAGTGTGTTCTGAGAAACGTCACCCATGAATTTTGCAAAGATTCCTAAAGACTGTGTTACATCTATGCAGATCCATGAATATGATGGTACGTGTCAATGTTTTTGATGACTGTCTCTCAACTACAATGTCCTTTGACACTCTTGATAGAGGCATTTTGAGCATACTTCATCAAACGATATAACAGTTTACTTTGTACTTAGTTGTATTCTATCTCTATTGAAGTTACTTCTCTTTTGAATATATATCACAGAATAATTCTTTGCCAGTCATAAATGATTGATGTTACTCATAAGATTATTATGCCGACCTCCCAAAATTGTCCACCTTTACAAATTATAACTAGGCTAAGTGCATTTGTGGGGCATTTTAAGCCTAGCCAACTAACCCATGACAGAATCAAGCCCTCCAACTTGTATGTACAAGGTAAAGACCTTAACCATTAGAGCAACTGCCCTGATTTAACATCTCATGTTTCATTTCAACTTATACGATATAATTTTAGGCAGCATTATTATTCAAAACAACATAAGCCTGAAACTGTGGCTGAAAAGGGTCCTGAGACTAGTCTACCTACATTGTTAGCAAACAAGTAAACAGATAAATAAAATAAGTCTAATATGGATTGTTTTTTCTTGGTGCCCTGCCCCCATCCTTGTGCAAGAGATGAAGGCAATGGCAGGCTCAGATAAGAGAATGAGGGAGCTCCAAAGTGAAAAGGGCTACAAGGGTCAATCAGACTCCTGAACAAATGGGTTTAAGCAGGAAACAGTGAGTAGATAAGGTGATAAAATGTCTCATTTAAATTGCTTTTCTGTGGTGAAACAGACCCCCTCACCCTTCCTCAATATTAGCTTGATCGGCTCCTTATTTTCAGTGGACTGCCATTCAATTCAAGCAATTTAAGAGTGCCTTTAGTGAAGATCAGTATCGGTGGAAGTCACTTTCAGTCATCATTGATGCTACTTGTTTCTCCATGGTTGTAGGGGGGGGGCTGTTTTTCTGTCACTAAGAACAGTTGTTAGTGATATAGCTTCACATTAATGGCACTCACATGTTGCCGTCAGGTAAATCTACATGAATTAATTCATTTTAGATAGGTAAGTCAGAAGGAAGGCCTATCCCTCCTTTGAGGAGCTGATGCTAAATGAGATCCATGTGCACCCAAGTGGTGATGGTGTTAGCTGATGATGACCATAGTACAGTCAATATAAATGAAGGCTTTCAAGGTCAGCTAAGCTGATTTGTTAAAAGCAGAGTAAGGTTACACTGTGATGGCTGCTTGAAAATATTGATTGGATAAAGCATATTTGGAGAAGGGAAACACCCCTCCTATCAGCTGGGAATTCAAAGTACACTTTTGTGGAGATGCATGTTAAGGGGAAAGCTAAGCTTCCCAACCAAAAAGGGACTTCTTTTGAGGGTGGAATATAATAAGCATTTAACCAAGCACCCCTTATGGTAAACATAGTGACTGGGTAAAGACAGGGCTATTCAAATGAATTTTAATTTGTGTATATTATTAAGCTTTCATTATAGTTGGGGGCTTAAAACCCTGGCTTCCAGGAAATGTAAGTGCTTAAAGAGGGCTGGAACTTGTTTTAGAAGTGTGTTTGTGCAGGTAATGTAGCAATGGAAATAGAAATACAAATGAGTAGTTACAACTGGAAAATAAAGTTCTATAACGTTTGAATTTTGCCCTACTGACCAGACTACCCAATATACAGTAATGTGTGGCAGTGCAATTATTAGGGAGAGAGACCAAATGGAAAATTAACAGAGGCACAGACCAACCATTTATGCCTTTCAGCCTCTCAGCATTGATATATCATAGGACTGGCCTTTAAAAATCATAGAAGAGGGCCAGAAAAATGAGTGTGTTCATATTTTTTTCATAACAGAAAGTGTTCATAATCTAGACCCAGTACAGCTAGTGATACAAAATAGTATCTGCCATGCTGCTCCATGTGTCTCTGCCATGCTGCTCTATGTGTCACAGCCAAGCTGCTCCATGTGTCTCTGCCATGCTGCTCCATGTGTCACAGTCAAGCTGCTCCATGTGTCTCTGCCATGCTGCTCCATGTGTCTCTGCCATGCTGCTCCATGTGTCACAGCCATGCTGCTCCATGTGTCTCTGCCATGCTGCTCCATGTGTCTCTGCCATGCTGCTCCATGTGTCACAGCCATGCTGCTCCATGTGTCTCTGCCATGCTGCTCCATGTGTCACAGCCATGCTGCTCCATGTGTCTCTGCCATGCTGCTCTATGTGTCACAGCCATGCTGCTCCATGTGTCTCTGCCATGCTGCTCCATGTGTCACATCCATGCTGCTCCATGTGTCTCTGCCATGCTGCTCCATGTGTCACAGCCATGCTGCTCCATGTGTCTCTGCCATGCTGTTCCATGTGTCACAGACATGCTGCTCCATGTGTCTCTGCCATGCTGCTCCGTGTGTTTCTGCCATGCTGCTCCATGTGTCACCGCCATGCTGCTCCATGTGTCACAGCCATGCTGCTCCATGTGTCTCTGCCATGCTGCTCCATGTGTCTCTGCCATGCTGCTCCATGTTTCAGCCATGCTGCTCCATGTGTCTCTGCCATGCTGCTCCATGTGTCTCTGCCATGCTGATCCATGTGTCTCTGCCATGCTGCTCTATGTGTCACAGCCATGCTGCTCCATGTGTCTCTGCCATGCTGCTCCATGTATCACAGCCATGCTGCTCCATGTGTCTCTGCCATGCTGATCCATGTGTCTCTGCCTTGCTGCTCCATGTGTCACAGCCATGCTGCTCCATGTGTCTCAGCCATGCTGCTCCATGTGTCTCAGCTGTGGCACTTTGGTGACTCACTATATTAGGCCCGAATCTAAAAGACTTCCTCTCAGTGTAAGTAACCACCAGGCTGAGAGCAAGTGTTTGGTATCTGAACCCCTATGTAGGCCTGTTTATAGAAAGGCCTTTCACTGAAGTTAATAATTTACAGAGTGAGTCTTTTAGAATCTGGCCCCTTGTGCTGGCTCTGTTTTGTTCTCCTGCTGCATTTTTCATCTGGCTTAACAAAATGATCTACTGTTAAAACAAGAAGGGTTTACTTTAGGTGAGGATATGAAATTCCTGCACTCTATCTTACTTGTCATTGTTAGTCTTCATTTGTTTTCTGCACATTTGAGAATTTCTGCACTACAGAAGGGTATTGTTTCCCCTTTTCTTCAAATCCAGCCTGCTTTTGCATTCTCTTTTAGTTATTTTACTTGTTATTAATTTCTAAACTTAATTAGTTATATTAGTGTGCAATAAAATTGCTAGAGAAAAAGCAGGTCCCCACACTGTCCGTGTTCAATTCTCTGTTATCATAATTCCATTTAGTTATAGGAAGCTTTCTTTATTATCTAAAGATAATAATGTCACTCATGATTTGGTTTGTGATCCATAATAGTTACAATCTTTCTTATACTGCATGGTAGAAGACTTGTTTTAATGAATCCATTCAATCTATGCTGCAGAGAGGTGCATAAATGGCAAATTTCTCTATTTAGATTAATTTGCAAATTCAGCTCAACTCAGAAAGTTCAGTCACCATATGGCACTTTTAATGGCAATGCAGTGATAATATGTTAAAGTCTTAGTCAGACAGCTATATTAATAGAGCTAAGCAAATGCAAAGTTTAAAACTGTTTTTTCACTGTTGAATACAGGCACCTTCCCACAGTATGCACACACACACACACACACACACACACACACACACACACACACACACACACACACACACACACACACACACACACACACACACACACACACACACACACACACACACACACACACACACACACACACACACAAACACGCGCTCATCAAAATTTCACTTAGATTAAAAATCATTGTTGGTCCAGTATTAGATAAAGTATATGTATTTCCCTAATGTCTAATATCCCTGTCAACATCAACTCCATGCTTGCTTACTTGCTTTTTTTCCACCCTTTCTTCTATGTGAATTATCATTCTGATGGCAAATACTCTTTCTTTTCTTGTCATCTAGTTTTATTCAGGTTATCACTAAACAAAATAACATAGAAATATTTTGTCTCTGTCTATTATCCATATACTACCTGTTTTTATCACAGTTATATGAGAATGTTTTCCTAGTTATTGCAGGAACCTGATCATTGACTACATACTTATGTATATATATATATATATATATATATATATATATATATATATATATACATACATATATATATATATATATATATATATATATATATATATTTTATATATATATATATATATATATATATATATATATAGTCACTATAGAATAATGAAATGCTGAAATCCTGAATTTCAGTATTTCAAAATTCTATAGCCGAAACCTATAAATACCGAAACCCCATAACCGCAAAATTTAAAACCATGAACCTACAGTGCAAATACACCACACACATACACATACACACAATCTCCCACCACAATCAAACAAACAATCCTACACTACAGACAAGTAGGGGGCCAAGCCCCCCACAACCCCCTACTTATTATATCTACTTAAAATATCTTTTTCCAGAGCTGGGGAACTTCACATTCAGCAATAAATCAATTTATAAGAATGTAGATGGGAAGCGCTATGCCTTCTGTGGCAACTGAAATATGAGGGTATAGCCTCAGGGGCATTGGAGCTGGGTTTCAATGTTAGTAGAAGTTTTTTTATGGTGGCTGTAGGGATGGGGTTGAAGGAGAAAGGAAGATGTTGGGAGCAGGAGATGCTAAGGGAGGGCGGGATAGGTGGAAATAAGGGTGGGGAAGCTGAATAGGGAAGTGAAGGATGATGTAAGTTTACTTATGGAATTGATAAAGAAAGTGTGAAATTGGGTGGCTAAGTCCAAGTCAGATGCATCTGGATCAGGGCAGGGGTTTTCTTTTTTGCCAGGGTTTAGAAGGGAGGAGATTCCATGCCAGCATTTTCTGGGGTTGGTCTTATGTTTTGGTTTGTAGAGAAGTAGGCTTTGCGGTCTGAGATAATAAGTTTTTTTTTTTACTTTGCTACAAAGTATTTTAAATTCTTTAAGGGTGGTGATTGTTTTATTTTTGGAGTAGTGTTTCCAGGCTGATCATTGAATATAATGCCCCTTTTGGTATGTACATGTCCAAACACGTGTCACTGTGTGAACAACTGCAACACTTTTTCACTAAAAGAATAATCAGTGGATTAAATCATAAAAAACTATGTAGACTGCCTCAAAGCCTTGTCCTTCTTGGTGTCTTATAGGCTACTAAGAAGATGCCTCCTCTTTGCATATAAAGCCTTAACAGACTCTATCCTCTTAGGTCTACTACACCTTTGCAAGTGCAATGGTAGCATTAACACCAACTCAAGGGATCTCAGTCTCTTGTGCACATAAGTTGAACATGGAGGGATAGATATATATAAAGAATACCACTCCTGTGAAACCACACCACAGGTAGCACAGTACTTCTCTTAGTGCATTCAAATATTATTTGGACAAATGGATGGGAAACCACAAATTCACCCCCAGTTTAGCACCCATGTCTCTTATTGGTAGGGGCAAAAGTAAATGTCTCTACATATCCTTGTTCTGCCTACCTCTGTGTTATTGATTCACAAAATAAGGGCTAAAAGTGGCCATGAGAATGTAGAGCTAGGCTTCTTAAAATCCTTACAGATCAATAGCCTAGTCAGTACCTATATCTTTTGATACTTTTTTCATAATTCCAGGGCTTGAACTCATCCTTCTCAGAATTACAGCAGAAAGGCATATTTGGTAACCATTTGCTGTTTTGAGGCTTGCCACTATGAGTCTTGGGGTAGTAAGTCCAAATGAGCAAAAATGGTGACTTAAATACATTAACTCCAAGATCACAGTTTCTCAGTTTCCCCTTTTTTGGATGTGTATGGGAGAGGATTGTCCTCCACTTCGGAATATGAAAGGAGTTTGCCTCCATGCAAAAAACAGCCTTAAAGGAGAACACCAGTGCTGATTACTCACTGTTATCCTGCATTTCCATAATTTTATTTAATTCTGGGATCACAGTTATGAGTGTCAGAACAGCTTGCTGACTGAAACTTATATCTGTCTATTTATCTATCTACATGCATGCACACATGCACACAAACACACACACACACACACACACACACACACACACACACACACACACACACACACACACACACATATGTTAATAGATCTTACCTCTATTTTCCACTGCACTGTGACAATGTAAAATATTCAATCCGTCTGGAAAAATGCAGTAATCATAATGGATTGGAAACCTTAGCAAACACCCTTAGTAGTCTTCTTGTATAGATCTATGGCACTATTTAACTTTGATTATTAAATTTTTGAGACCTCAGACTGCCAGACACTTGGCTAAACTCATGCTTGTGGATTAATGTGAGTTCCTTAAGACTAGACATACATTTGATAATGCTCAACAAATCATTTTATTAGGTGATTTAGTCAAAACAGTCAGTCATATCTTGTACAGAAAAAACACATTTGATAAACTTAAACGGAGTTAAGTCAGACTTTATGTTGAGTTTTCCTGATAATTTCATTGCTGTTGTTTTATGCCCTTATCCAGTGTTAACCCAAGTTTCCTAAAGTACTGAGTGACTGCAAGATCTCTGCACTTAAAGAGAATGAAGTTGTAAGAGTTTCTTCTAGAAGAAACACCGTAATGAATAGAATGAATCCTTAGGAGGTCTGTAGGCAGGAGGAAGACTTTCCTAAGTCCCAGAAGGTAGTGTAGATTATTAGGCAAATAAAGCTACAATTAAGGCAGTGCAAAGCAAAAAAGCAACCTGTGATATGGCATTTGAAATGTGAGAACAATGTGTAGCAAATGAGCAATTCTAAAGCAAAAAGAAAGAAAACTATGACTTCAGTGTTTGCAATCTAGGACAATGTGGCACAACCTATATCACATATTATAATGTTAGTTATATTAATGACAATTACTGCATGTGATCAATATTTCTTCTAAAGAAATTCAACACACTTCACATTCTGTGTGTTCTGTTATCATCCATTAATATTAAAAAAGTAGGGGATTTTTACATTAGATCCCTTTACTCTACTGATCACTAGATAGCTGACATTTATCAATTAGCATTGTTGAATTTACTGCTTTTTTTATAGATTCTGTGCACATTCCTTGCAGGGGAAACATAACTTATCTTGGCAAGCAAAGCGATTAAGGTATAAAACCAATCACAGGCAGGACATCACAGCATATCAGTATTTACATATCCATGTGGCACACACACACACACACACACACACACACACACACACACACACACACACACACACACACACACACACACACACACACACAGCTTTGCAGTACCTAGCCACAATCATGCTACAAGCTGTGTTCCATCAAGTGAATGTCTGTACAGACATCATATACTTTTTTCTTCTGTGTAACACAAATAACGCAGTGGAGCAGTTCTCTGAATCTCTCTACTTCACTTTTCCAGTGCCAGTGATATTTCCAGCAACAGCATATGGCTAATTAGCATTAGCAGCACCCCGGACTACCATATATGTATGTAGCTTCACCAGCGGGCTGCCATGTTCATTATATGGCCAGTGCCTGCACACTGCTGCCGCTGTACGTTGGTATCTGGATAACCTGGGTCTTTCCAAACACTAAGATATCTGCAATTTGTCATAAGTTCATAGGTAAGTAGTTGGCTAGCCCCTCTTGTGGACCATTTTAAGCCCACCCAATTTCCATTAGTAAGAATCAAACCATGTGCCTCTTGCTTGGGAGATAAACACTTTAACCATTATACCAAATCCTACCCCTACAAACCCCCCAACCTCACACATTTACATTTCCTTAATTTAATTTAATGACATCATTAAAAATATAAAGAATAAAGTAAATTTAGCATGTTTATCGTACCCTTCGAGAAGCATAATTTACATAGTTATTTAAGAATGCAGGATGCTTTGCCCCGAATTTAAAACTGAGGGTGGAGAATTTGATCTTAAAGACTAGTATCGCTATATGCTGAAAAAATAAATCTTAAATAAAGTAGGTATATTATAAGTAGGAAATGCAATAATTTATCAAAAGAATATTAATTTTAAAACATTATCTAAATAACTATAACATAATAATAAACTATGTTATGGAAAAAAGCTTTTAATGCGTTCAATTGGGTTTATTTACAGTATCAGAAGATCTGTTTTCCTATAATGTTTATTAATATATTAAATGGTCTATAGAAAAATAAAAATAATCCACAAAACAGGGTATCACAGGCAGCAGAAACAGAACTTCTTAACTGCACTCTTTAACTACCATTGTACTGCTATCCCTTGCAGAAATGGTTCTAAACCAGATATAGCACTAACAGTGACTGCTGATACCTGTAACTGTACACTCTGGGCAGACATAGGATGTCTCACACTATCACTTGTGTAAGTTCACTAAATGAGAAAACAGCATCAGCATGACCATTATTAATGGCTGGTGACTGTTTGTTCAACTCGCACTGAAAAGTACACATATGTCTGTTTTAGAAGCTACTGGTCTTATAAAGTAAAGCAAGACAATAACTCAGGCCATGCTTTGATAGTCTGGCTTGTAATACACTTAATGGATTAAGGTACTGAGCTAAAAGCAAGTTATATGTTAATGGCATGAGTTTGATTCTTATTCTGACTGTGTGGATAGTGTGGATTTCTAAGTTAGTCATTAAATAATGGCTGCAGATTCAAGTTAATTCTAAACAGAAGTATTTTATGCGTAGTGGGGCTAACAAATAGAAAAATAACGTTTCTCAAATGATGGCCCATCCTGAGAAAGCAGTGAAATGGAGAAATTAACTAAGGCAAAATGAACTGCTGCTGTAATGAACAGCTTTGAAGAAGTAACTAATTATGACAATAAATAGCAAAACCATAACAACACAGTAGTGCAGTAGTTAGCATTGCTTCCACACAGCCCTTGGTTGTCAAGTCTAGTTTTCATCTGAGTTATCTTATCTTCTGCATGGAATATGCATTTAATTCTTGTTTATGGCATGCATGTTTGCAAAGTAATTCATGTTCCTTCCATATACAGAGACCGGCTGTTAGGTAAACCAGTATCATTAAAATGCCTCAAGAAATGTGTTTGTGTGTGTGCATCCTGTGACACCCTGGCATCCTGACATGGATCATTATCTCTGCCGTATACCTATAGCAATATAAACAGTACTAGAAACAGTACTGTAACTGTATACTCTGGACAGACTCATAATCTCTCACACTATCTCTTGTGTAAATTCACCAAAAAAGAAAAAAAGCATGACCATTCTTTATGGCTGGTCACTATTCCTTTAAATCAGGCTGAGTTTATCTCACAGCCAAGAAGTACAGGGTTTGATTCTTACTAAGGGAAATTGGTTAAGCTTAAAATGATCCACAATGGCCTTCTTTGATAGGCTATAGATCTTTATGTCTCTGAATAGGGCAAACAGCATATCAGAGAATGAATGAATAAATAAAAATATTAATAACAGCCAGGACTACATTTCTGAAGTTTTCTAAAGTTGACATCTTAAAAGTCTAACAATATGTCTAGGTTTTCCTGGTGCATGCATGTAAGAATACCACAAATGCAAGCATATCTACTACCAAGAAGAGATCAGCCCACATCTTGCAGCATAAGATCGTTGCTGCAAGCTGAAATACCACTAGAAAAATTTCATTTGTGTGGATTTACTAATGTAATATAAATCTACTAAAACAGTTCTTAACAATATTTGTGTATGTTTTTCTGAAAGATAAACAGTCTGCCAGTGTAATAGTTTGTTTTTCTTTAATGACAACACACATCATTATTTTATCACATTCATAATGATAAAGCAGTAGATGCCATGGAGATGACCTGGAGTCATTGCATCATCAAAGGTGATAATATGATGCATGTGAGGGCATGTGCAATTACCATACCTCCACAGAATGCAATCAAGAGTAGCAGTAAAAAGTGAGTGCTTGTCAGATATAAACTATACAAGCCTGTCCTAGAAGTAGAAGAAGGGTCTTTTGACTAAAAAGCATTGAAGCTGATAAAAATGTAGTATTTAAGATAACAACCAGGTTTGTTTGAGGCCAGGAACCTCTAGCAAACGTGAGTAGTTTAGTGATGGGAAATTTGAATGAATTATAGAAGACTTGTCTGAGGCCTAAATTAGCTATTCATATGGTGACCATCAAGACCACTGCACAGCTTTGGTTTACAGAAACTTCACAGTGTTCAGAAATGAGCTGACCTTAGTTGTGGCGCACATCTTATAACAGCGGACTTATATATTTATTTATATGTTAATTGGGCTTAAAGGACCCATGCAGAATGAAAGCTTCTGCAGAGTGTTTGCATACTGTTTTTGAACATTATTCAGTTTATGAATATAGGACAATGTGATCAGAGGCATTAGGTTTTACAATTGAAGATCTCATGAAGTCATTTTGTATAAATCTCTCACGTAGTATCTTCACCCAGTCTCTGAATCTCATAATAAGAAGACAACAAAGACAGACTTACTCTTTTCATTCATTCATTTGTTCATTTTATTTATTTATTTATTGTTTTCATTTTTAGCAAGCCCATCTTTCAAAAGAATTTCAAGAAACTATAAGCATCAGCAAAGATGTATAAGCTATTTCGGTACCTTAGATGCAATATTAGATAATATTAATGCATTTGATGGCTTCTGAAAAACAGTTTACTTCAAGTGGAATAACATCTTGTGGCTTCACTTTAGTTATGACAGACTCATAAATCCCTGAGATAACTGTCTATCTTAGCTTTTGAACATTTATTTCCAGCTTTAAACATATATTTATTAAATTATTTAATTATTTATTTGCTCTTTGTGGCATCAGGCCACCATAGTTTTATTCCTGAAAGATTTCTTCTGTAGTTTCATTGGGTATCACCCTAATATGGTATTTATTCAAATCAGTTATACCTAGTATCTGATATGAAGTTATTCTTGAAATGTTTGATTTCCCCCCACATCCCAAAGATGTGCCATAGGTGGATTTTTAATTTGCCCACATAGGTCTGTGTGTATAGTATGTGTGTGTGTGTGTGTGTGTGTGTGTGTGTGTGTGTGTGTGTGCATACGTGTGTATATGTGTCCTACAATAGTCTGACACCCAATCAAGGAAGAGCTTCTGAGCCTTGTATGCAATGAGCAGTAGGATAAGCCTCTCACTCCCATGCAAACCTGTTTTGTTTTAAGTTGTTACTGACAGTGACTGGACAAGTAACACACTCACTTTTGGTTCTGGAAGATCAGAAAGCTGTGGGGTCTCTTCACTCCACAGCTGATCGGATATATTTTGTAGTACTGACACTGCAGCCCAGCATTAGGGGGTGCTACACTCCTTAACGTGCCATCATTCAGATGAACTGTGGCCCCATCTGTCTGAGGCAATAGTGGCAGAGGAGGATAGAAAATGCACCATGAAACTTGTTAAAAAGGGCAGGGAAAGTTCCCTGATGCATTGGATGAATTTGACAGTCAGTATGAATATCACCTTTAGTCTTACCTGAAAATCAGCTGGTCTTCTGGGACTAGCCTAGTCAATAAGGTGTAAATAAAAAATAAGCAGGCATTAAAATAGTGAATAAATAAATAAATGTGCTCCTTCAATCATAACAGATTTTGAACAGGGGTGCCATCTATGCAACATACATAAAAGAATGTTAAGGAAAGAATCCAGGCAGTACTGTACAGAGACTGGTATTTGTACTTCAACAATCCTTTAGTATATATAAATGCAGAAATGGATTGGTTATTTAATGACAGTCTACAAGCACTTAGATTACTGCTCAGTTTTGCAGTTACCTGTTATTCCATAATATAGTGAGCTTACCTTTAATACTGATAAGTCTTCAGCAGGGGCTTGTCGTGTCTGCTTCTGTGCTACAACTTCATATATGGATTTCTGAATCATTTCAAGGAATTCTAAGAAAAGTGTAGGGGTATAATCTTAGCAAACATGATATAATGAAAGTGATATGGAGACAGCCACATATGTATAACATCTGTACGGCATTGTCACTGTTAGCAATGTTTCTATTGAAATATCATTGCAAGCTGAAGTTCACATATCGCAGTCCCTAATTATTATTTTTATGAGAAGTTATTTCAGAAGTAACTTTGGAAACTATGCTGCAATCTATTTAAACAAATCTCGCTGAACAAAATGTTCTTATAATTAAGAGAAGTAGGGGCTGGATAATGATTATAGATTAATTAGCTTCCTGTCAGTGACATGCAAGGACCTAGGAAAGGTGAAGAAATAAGCATTTATAAAGAACTAATGAGTGTGGGGGCTATATTTCTAATTTTGGTCAGTTTTATAAAATGTGTATCTAGCTTACGAGTCCAATATGACTTTTATGAAACAGTGAGTGCAGTATTAATAATCAAGTTGCCTGAAGACATTTTTATTTGGCTCTGTGTCAGTCTTTTGATAGTCATAGGTGTGAAATACTAACTGCAGCTTTGAAAATCAGATATATTGTATAACAGATGCTAGAAGGCATGAATTTGTGACTAACCCAAATATTATTCAGAATTAGCATAACCATTATAAAGTCTCATTGTGTGTGAAAATAGACAATTGTTCCTGTGGGACTATAGGTTTCCATACTTTTCAAGTACAATGTCTCTAAATGTAAGAAAACAGAGGACAAATGGACTGTTGGAATGAAAGATGAAGATAAAGTAGTTGGGATTAGGAAGCCATACAAGAATAGATGAAAGTATCAGGATAACACTACAGCCTTGATTTATGAAAGGAGTTAGGCTTTGGGCCTTAACGTAGATGACACATAGCAATATATGAATATTCTTTCTCTCTTTTGACTAAAGTTTTAATCAGATAGAAGAAATGACGTTTTAGTGATCTATTCTTTTAGTTTCTACCAACTTAGTAAATGAAAACAGGCAAAAGACATTTTCAAATATTAAAATATTAAGAAGTAACCATTTCATGGACTACTACACTGCATCCCTGCAGCATCTCATACAGCAAACGTCACTTTAATAGCCACCCAGTATGGGCCATATTATAATGAAAACAGAATGAGTTAAAAACAATCTAGTTTTATTGAGGATGTAAGGGGAGGCTGTGGTGTAATAATGGTCATGTAGTCCTATAGTTTGGACTGAGCTCAAAATTCATCCTCTAGAATATAAGGGTAATGAGTAGATCATGAATTCCTAGAATTTATTTCCAAATTGAACATTTGGATACTGTATTAGAGACCTCATTAAATGAAGACCTGAACAGATGTATGCTGCTGTGGCACTTGTGTTAAGTACTGTACTTTCTAAATAGGTACGTAGGGGTCCTCTTCTCACTGTGGTCAATTTATAATTGTGTGTGTTTATCTTATAGACATAATGTGCAGTGTTTTATTCTCACATGACGCAATTGGCTATACTTAAAATGTCCCACAAGTGCATTTAGCCTACTACTAATCTATGAAGAACATGTACTTCCATGGTGGTGCAGCGGTAGTGTTGCTGCCTCACAGCAAGAGGTTCTCCTGTTCGATTCTCGGCTGGAGTGCGGGGAGTGCCTTCTGTGTGGAGCCTGCATGTCCTCCCCACGGTTGGGTGGGTGTTCAAAAGACATGCGTAAATGGGCGTGCCTTTGTTGAAGGTTGAACGTCAAGCTGGCACCTTGGTGTTCGTGAAAATCTACAGCCAATCATTAGTGGACCGGAGTTCCACTGTGGCGACCCCTAACCAGGAAAAGCCGAAAGACAACAACAACTAATCTATGAAGAACATGTGGCCATTTGGCTTACCAGAAGGCCTGCCTTTTGCAATAATACTTTTAAGAAATGTTGTCATTTCCAACATGGAATTGCATATTACTGGAAGGGTTCACATAATTACAAACACTCAGTTTATAAGATTTTTTTGCATTCTTATAAAAGGGAATCATGCCATGAAATCTAATGTCAGCAAATGAAAGGCGTTCTTTATAGTTAAATAGTCTGCATATGGATAATGATTATAAATGTGAAATAATGAATTAATGCACAAGTTTTATCCCCTTCTTAAAATATAACACCCTACTAAGCAATTGGTAGGGCAATAATCTTACTGGACTCCAAGGCATGTGCTTTCGTTTCGGGTGCATGCATTCACAATAACTGACAGAACCTTCAACAAAATGCCTGAGCCAGTGCTTTGTGAAAAATACATTTATCTGTCAACTTCATGTAATGTGATACATCAACTCAGAAAAAAAACACTGCAAAGCCCTTCTACATTTAAAACTGGCTGCAACAAAAAAAACTGTGTGTGGCATAATATCAGTGACTAAACCTAATTGTGGGTTACCATGAGCTCAATTACTTATTCAAACAAAAACATCTTAAAATTTAATGATGTGATGGGTATTTCTGGGTTGGTTTATATCACTTCTTTTAATATGTACAACTACAGTGTCATTCAATAGTATACTCCTTAAAGGAAAGGTAATAAACCCCTTAAATTATCAGTGATAAATTTATGTAGATTACGTTCCTAAATCCATGTCATTTGAGCTGTGTAAACACAAGTACTATGGATATGAGTATGGCAGTTTGTCATTTTAAGATGATTTCATTGTTTTTAGCTCCCATACCGTTTTTTCAAACTACAGGTAAACACAGGAATAATGTTCTTTCTCATGAATGATGCTTATTAGGACATAAACAGTACATTTTGAGCCTCCACACACCCTTACAATATGTCACAAGGAAGACTACAAATAAAGAACAATTCAGTCTTGAGTATCTAAAGGGTAGACATCTTAAGGATCATGTAGACATTGATATGGCTGCTTCAGTTCAATTTCATAGTCTGTCAATTATGAAGCCCACCTGCAGATGAATGACAATAAGGTGAAAAACTCTTGCTCTAATAGCAGAACATTGTGAAATTCTAATTCTGAACATTTTGCATTAAATGTAGTGATATTTGTATTAAATCTAGTGATATGGAAAGTTATTTTACTATTTCAAACTGTTTGGCATCTTGTAACTCATTTTCCTCCACATTTGATGATCTGTGCCTTGCTATGCATCTCTGTGGGCCTTGTTAAAGTCACTATGACAAATTAAGTGCAATTAGGATAAACACGCTTAAATAGCATAACTGCTTGAAGTAATTTGTAGATTTCCAAAATTACTTTTGAAAGCAGTAATATATCATTCTGTACATTACTGTGTGCCCTTTGGTAAATACAGCAGTTTAAAACTGCTGCAGTATAGGCATGTTTTAATTAAGCAGAAAAAAATCAAATCAAAATTATGATAAAAGGTTTGTCACACTTCCAGGAAGTGAAGTGCAAACTTCATCTGAATTTTGCTGGTAGATTAATTTTCAACAAGTATGCTTCCTTTCACTAATGAATGCTTTTGCTTCATAGAGTTTTCTTTTCTGCATGAAGGCACTAACATTTTATCATATGCATACTGCAGATGTAGGAATGTTTTCATTTTGCAGTGACCTTCTTTCATCTAAATGTATTAAAATAAGGATGACTGAAAAAAGGGGAGGTCTATTTCAGCTGCATTCATTTATAAACTTGACAAGAACATAAACTTACTAATTAAAAAACAACAAGATTGAATGTGCACTGTGTATTATTTGATTCACTTTCTTTTCAGACATGTGCAAGTCTCTATTAATATGCACCACTTTGCTCCAACATTTACCAAACCATGTTCATCTCAGGAAGTGACGGAGTTAGACGTCTTAGAGCAGAAACTGGAATGGTCCTTATTTAATAAGTGTGCATTACCAGTCTTCAACACAGACTATCAGCTTCTTTGCCTGAGTTTGCATGCACATGCGCATGTGTGACTGTATGTGTTTCTGCATGTGCATATAAGAGGAAATGAGATATAGACAGCATGGGCAGTTACCCACTTTAATTCATTAATTCAATCTTTAACTCATTTGTCTTTGTGGGAAATCCAACTGAGATGAACTGGGTAGAACACAATAGTAAAAAAAAAGCATGTTTCAACAACAGTACTAAAGTAAAATTTCTTAAACACTGTATTTTCCCAGTGCACCTGCCCTTGCATCACTCTTGATACATGATGTAAGTAAAACAAGAACAAAAGTATGTTGTATTTTTGAATACAGATACAATTCATGAGTCCAGTTTATACAAACAGTAGCAATGTTTCAGTAAGAAACTGGGGGTTTCTCCTTGATAAATGGAAGGAAAGTGCAAATATACAACGTGAGAGATGAGTAAAGGTATACGAGGCTTATTAGCATATTAGACAGAAGTTATAAATGCAGTCAGAAATGTAGCTGGTTCCACCAGTGGCCCGTGCTGTTGCATAAACCAGTGCCCCATCCTCTCAACTCTTCAAGTGAAGACAAAATAAAAAAAGGAAAAAGTTCCTTCTACTGACACACCAACCAGGTGGCCAGATGAACTACATGCCCTCCTCCCTCTTGTTGCCCCAGCTATTCAAGTCCAGTTTGTTTGCCCTGTCCCCAAACCATAATTCAACATATTAAATTAAAAAAATAATTTTTTCTTCTTTTAAATAGTAACAAACAGTTGCTACAGTTTATACCCAACCTGCACAGAATGCTACAGCACTCAGATTTTAGTTTTATTTTTAAACTGTAGTTAGACACCACACAGAGTGCTACAGTGCTCATGTTTGACTGTGAATGCAATGTTGGGATTTTAAAAGCTGGTGTTGCATTAAAGAGCATGAGGGAGATATTGGGATTGGCTGATCAAACCCCCTGCAACCCTTTGTGCCAAGTGCAGTTGCCCATCTCACCCTGGCCCAGCTATGCTACTGAATATAGTATACCTGGTCACTACAGGTGATTTCATGTAACAAAAACAAGTCAGAAGATCTTAATATAATATCTAGTAGATTTTCTGGAAAGATCAGCTAGGGGGATGAGATGGATGTGAGAAAAAAATGTAGAGAGTATAGTATTAAAGAGCTTTGGAAGAAAACAGCAGGGCGTCAGGATTTTGAGAAGCCTGATAATAGCATGGTTAAATGAAAAAAGAGCAAGAAAATTGATAACAGGAGATGGGCTGGTATAATAAAACAGAGAATGCGGGGAAAGCTGATAGGAGGTGGAGGTGGATGTTTAATAGAAAAGATGTAAATAGACCAGAAAAGTAAAAGACAGGTGTGTAATTACATGATATGGATCACCAAGTAACCCAAGTTACACCCTCTGTTAGTAGCTAGTGTTGAATTGATGACCACTCTCAACTGTACAAACTTTTGCAGACTGTCCAGATTTTTGCCTCATATTTTTGGTTAGTATCTCATAACGTGTGTGGTTTTCTAGCAAATCAGTGAGAACTGGATTCATTAAAAAATCAGAAGCATTTGAGTTTCATACTTCATATCCCTCAGAAAATATATGGCAACATAAAACCTTTTATTGTAACAACTTTCTAAGTTTAATAGAGCAATATTTAAAATGTGTCCCTATTTTGGGTCCTTTGTCCCCCCATTACATTTGGCTTTGCACAGATTTCTTGTGCTAAGAGGTTGAGTGGTATACCTATATATTAGCTATGGCTGGAGCTTGCATATACTAAGGGGACATTTGTTGCATTGTCTTACTGCACAGACACAACAGGCTGAGGCTCATTGGCTTTTTCAAGGAGGCACCAGCTCAGCAAAACAATATACAGGAAGAACACAAGGACAACGTTTTAGAGAATGATGGCTATGTCAGATTGGCAAGCCTTTGATTCAAATTATAATGGTGAATTTTCTGTGGTGGGTTGACCTCAGTTTATTTTCTAATATGACTAAAAAGAACTTTGCAGATTTCATAGTCTGAACATCTTAGCATTACATGGAAGAGATATGTAGTTCATGATCAGGTGAAGAAGAACCTGGTATACACACAAAGAGTGTGTATGTTAGTTTGAGGATATCTATTTAAAGACCTGCTTTGGACAAATGGACATGAACAGAATTAAATTCATGTAGAAGTACCAGCTACTCAGTAGACATGGAACGGTCAAACTGAAGATAATTAAGCCATCAGAACAGTGCATTAAATTAAGTATGTACCCATAAATAGGCCTAAATTCATGAGGAGTATCATTAAATCAAGGAGAAGCAAGAGTAAACTTGAGGTCCAAAATCCTATCCAACTCATAGTAGTTGAGAGTTATGCCGATATCATTGTTTCCATGATTTTGCAAAAAAGTACAAATAAGCTGTAGAATTCACACAAATGATGCCCCTTACATAAAGGAATTATCATCACTGATGTATAGAAGCTATAGAATTCACATAAATGATGTCCCTTACATAAAGGGATTATCATCACTAATGTATTGAAGCTATAGAATTCACACAAATGATGCCCCTTACATAAAGGGATTATCATCACTAATGTATAGAAGCTATAGAATTCACAGAAATTATGCCCCTTACATAAAGGGATTATCATCACTAAAGTATGTTGCCTGGGAACACACTGTTAAATATACACTGATTTCTCACAACAGAGATAGTGACGGAAACTGATAGACCAGACATTTTTAAAAAACACCAAGGGAGAAAATCACTACTCAGTATATATGGTTTAAATTCCAGTAGCTGTAAGCTGACATGAGAAGTGTAAACAGCTAGAAGGGGAGTTGCACTATCTGTGAAGTCATCACTGCCAAAAGGTGAGCCTGTGCTTGTTTTAGAATTAAGGAGCAGATCACTATAATATGACTTTTTTTATCTGAGTATTATTAACACTTTTAAATATGCATTACTAAATCACATTTAAAGATTCAAAGATAGGCAGACCTTTTTCATTACCAGAGAGAAGAGTTGTATTGCCTCACAGCAGCTTAGCAAGTACATTTATATTTTTCAAAAGATGCTGCATATGATTCCAGAAGAATCTGGCCATTCATACTCAGGATTAATACAATAGCAGAAGCAATTTAAGCAAGTAGCATAATGGAGGTACATGATGCTTTCAAGAACATGGTGTGTGCGTTGTGCTTTCACGTGAGCTTTTATGTACATTGCTTTTGTTGATACATGAAGAACATGGTGTGTACATTGTAATTTTATGTACATTTGTTTTGTAGATATGTGAAGAACTGGTCCCCCTTCATATAGTCGATTTAGCATTTCATCATCTTTCATATCATCGAGATGACAATGTTGAAAGTTTAAAAACACGAGCAACCGGCACATCGTATTTTGTCTCCAGGTAAATAATCACTTAGCCACCATGGTGAACTTTGCCCTTTTGTTCACTGTTGCGTAATCTCAAAGTTGGTATATTTAGTTAGGGGAGGTGTGGGGGTGAAGCCCCCCACTTTGGAGTGTTTAATTTTGTTACATTTCTATTTAATTTGTTGGTGGCCAAGTGATTACTTACTCAGAGAGAAAATATAATGTTCCGGGTATTTGTGTTTTTACATTTTTGACTGTCGGCTCAGTGATATGAAAGTTGCCCGGTTAGGGGTCGCCACAGTGGAACTCTGGTCCACTAATGATTGGTAGTTGATTTTTACATGCCGAGCTACCAGCCCTGATGCACAACCTTCAACGAAGCTACACCCATTCACGCATATCTCCACGCAGAAGATGCTCTAGCTGAGAATCGAACCGGACAGCGTCTCACTGTGAGGCGACAACACTAGCCAGCACCACTACAATGGGTACATACATTCTGCTTTTATGTGCATTTCTTTTATTGCTATGTGAAGGAGATGGTGTGTTTAAGCACAATAAGGTATTACATCACTGACTCAGTAAAACGTATGTCATTAGATCCAGTTGGTTTAAATGCAAGCTGAACATCCCAGCCATAAGGAATCCTACAATACCTCCCACTGAGAATGTTCAGTAACCAGTGAAAACCCTTAAGACAGGATTCACAGCAAACAAACTCAAACAGAAAAAGGCACATAATATGCTAAACAGCAGCAATAAAGAAATTCAGTTTTTAAAACTACAACAAAAGTGGCAGCCGTCATCTGTAACTCACAACAATCACTGTTTTGCTGTTATTATTCAGAAGCATGACAGATTGATTTCACATATTATATCCATAATGTTCATGGTATAATGAACTAGTGCAGGACTCACATAGCTATCAGTGCACCTCAAAAAAGCACATATTCATTATATAGATTCTCTGTTGCAGTCATATTATGTAGCGTCTTCTCAAAAGCAAACATTATTCAGTTACTTGGTGACCTAAATAAATTCTGCTGTAGTCCACTCCAGAAGGATCCTACTGCTCAAGTCTGCTGCCTCTGATTTCGGGTTCCTATGAGTTCAACGAAAATGCATTATGTCGAATGCGTTTTCGCTGACACATGTAGAGCAAACAGGCAAAACAGTGAAGCGGCTGTTCAGTGAAATCTTTCCTTGGGAAAGAAGTCACCTGACTGCTTTGTTGTTTTGCTGTGTTCTGAAGTGTAGGGTGGTCCCTTGTCCAGTATAGTTCCCGAGCGTGATTGTGCAGCAGTTACTGACCTTAGGGTTAGGATGCAGGTTAAGGTAAGTGCATATGTATGAAAGTGTTTACTGTTGTATATTTTATGTTAAATGTATGGTTGAGGTCCATGTGTATGTGTTTTCAATTGTTTACTTTTGTTTTGGGGGGGTAGAGTTAGGGTTAAGGTAAGTATGTATGTGTTTGGAGCTGTTTATGTGAATGTGCGAGAGTTACTGACATTAGGGTTAGGGTGTGGGTTAAGGTAAGTGCATATGGTTTAAAATGTTTATTTATTTATTTTTTTCGTTAAATGTATGTTTGGGTTATGTGCATATGTGTATTTAGTTGTTTACTGTTTTTTTGGGGGGTATAATTAGGATTGGGTATGTGTGTATGTGTTTGGAAGTGTGTAATGAGTTTTTTTCAGATTCAACATTTTCAGCTTTCGCTGAAAATGTGTCGATGTAACATCGTTCGTTGTTTTAAGCGTTCAATGTTGCAATATAGACCCCTGATTTCTACTCCCACTTTAATAGTTGTATTATTAAGGCAGTCCCAATCTATGCCAAATACAATGAACAATTTAAAAACAATCCCCGTGCTGAAATACTGGTACAAATAAATCATATAACAAGAGAAAGAACCTGCTTAATGCTAGTAAGATAAGAGGTTTCATTCTTCGTATCTTAAGAGTAGATTTAAGCAAACTTACAAAGAGCTTAAAGGGACCATTAGAAAGTACAATGCTGAGCATTAAAATAGAATGTAACTATAAATCTTTCTTTAACTATGTCAGGAAGTTAAGAACTGAAAACAACACTATTTGGATGTATTACACAATAATAGTACACTCTTTGACTGAAAGAAAATAGATAATCTCCTACCAAACAAATTTACATAAGACAACAGGCAGAGTGCTGATAAATTAGATATCAAGATCAAAATGCTCCACAGTCTCTCTCTGAACAATAGTTTTTAAACTCACTAACAAACATCTTTGCTATGCCCTCCAAAATGACATCTGACACTTAGGTTTTCCCAGTATACACATCATTTTGACACTTAGTCTGGAGTTTCCAGGCCAACAAACTGCATTATTTAGCAAGCTAACACCTGCTCAGAAAACTACAACAATAAAAGACATTTCACATGTACACTCTAGCAATTATTCCTTAAGTTAAGACAATAGAAAGAATGTGTTCAGCCAGCCACTTCGGCACCACTATTTAGATAATTTTAATTCAAAGAACATTTGAAATGTTTGGTTTACTTTTCCTTACAGCAGATGGCAATGCTGCTACAATCTTGAAGTTCACATTTTACAGCATTTTCTTTCATTTAAGAACACAAGCCTGTATTTTACATTTATATATACAAATGATAGAATTATGTATCAAATTCTATTTGACTAGGCTGGCAGCCTTTGCCCATCTTCCCCCAATCTTCACATCTCTTCCCCCCGGAGAACTCAAGTGAGTTTATAAAGTGACCCTTGAGAAACACCGCTCGAGATGGTTACGTGTATCTGGGTGTACCTCACCCCATTCCCTGCCTTGAGAGCCCATCTGCATTGGCATTGCTACTCCCACTGTGGTGCTGCACTAACATATCATATGCTTGCAACCCCAGGCTCCATCTTAGCAACTTGGCATTTTGCTGACTGGCTCTGTTTAACCATTATAGGGGGTTGTGATCTGTCATTACAGTAAATTTTCTTCCATACAGATAAGGTTGAAGTTTTTGCAGTGCCCACACTATAGCTCGCCATTCCTTTTTTACTGCTGCATAGCATTCCTCCCTGGGTTGGAGCCTATGACTGAGATAAACCACTGGGTGCTCTTCCCCCTCTGAAGAAATCTAAGTACAGCCCCCACCCCATAGTTTGAAGCATCCACCTGCACAACAAATTCTTTGTTGTAATCTGGACTAGCTAACATGGGGGGTCCTCCCAAAGCTTCTTTAAGCTTCTGAAATGCTTGCTCACATGCTGGGGTCCATACTACCTTATCTGGTCTGTTCTTCCTTGTCAGGTCTGTGAGGCAAGCAGCTTTGGTACTATAACTGGGGACTAACATTCTGTAGTACCCTGCTGTTGCTAAGAATGTCCTTACCTGCTTTTTGGTAACAGGTGCAGGCCATGCCTGAATAGCTTCCATTTTTGCAGGTCCTGGCCTTATCTTACCACTCCCCACTCTATGTCCTGAGTAGGAGACCTCTGCCATACCCACCTGACATTTGCTCAGCTTAATGGTCAACCCTGCCCTCTGTAGTCTGCCCAGTACCTCCCTGACATGCTGAAGGTGTTCTGGCTAGGAATGGCTGTAGATGGCCATATCATCTAGTTAAGCAAGGGCAACCCTACCTGCTCCTGCTAGGATATTATCCACCAGCTTCTGGAAAGTTGCTGTGGCATTCTTCATCCTAAAGGACATCTCTGTGAACTCATACAAGCCAAAAGGAGTCACAAAGGCTGACGTCTTTCTAGCACTGGGAGTCAAGGACACCTGCCAGTAACCCTTGATAAGATCAATGGTTGTAAGATACTTAGCCCCACCCAGCTGCTCTAAGGCCTCATCTGTCCTAGGCATGGTGAAAGCATCTGACCCTGTATGACTATTTAATTTCCTGTAATCCACACAGAACCTGGTGCTACCATACTTCTTTGGCACCAGCACTACTGGGGAGGCCCAGGGACTCTTGAATCACCCCGAATTCCAACATCTCCTGTACATCTTCCCATAGAGTCTGTCTAACTCTCTCAGGCACCCTATGAGGGGCATGTCTAATAGGCCTTTGGGGTTCTGTATCCACCTGGTGCTGCACCAGGTGGGTGCACCCTGGTTTCCCAGTGAACATGTCCCCAAATTTCTGTAACACTGCTCGGATTTCTTGAACCTGGGTAGGAGATAGCTGCTGGGATATTGCTACCCCTTCCACCGAGGTGTCAGTCTGAGTCTCACTAAGGAGATCAGTCCCCAGATCTCCCTCAGACTCCTCCTGCAATCCACTGCAAATGCTCAGCACAAAGGCCTCCCTATCCTGGTAAGGTTTCATCATGTTAACATGGTACAATTTGTGCCCCTGCCATCTGCCTAGCACTTCAACCATGTAGTGAACATCACTTACCTTTCCTACCACCTTGTAGGGTCCCTCCCAAGCTGCTTGCAGCTTGTTGTGTCTGACAGGAATGAGAACCATTACCTGGTGCCACACAGCATACTCTCTAGCCTGAGCATTCTGGTCATACCAGACCTTTTTCTGTTGTTGGCCTTCTGCCAGGTTCTCCAGGGCCAAGGCCATGAGTTCCCTGTGCCTTGTCCTGAGGTTTAGGATGTATGCCACAACAGACTTCTTGTGAGACTCACACTCACGTTCCCACTCATCTTGAATTTAATCTAGAGGTCCCCTCACCCTATGCCCATACA
>NC_056733.1:495781780-495831780 GCF_019279795.1 Protopterus annectens
CTCCAGCAAATCAGAAGTCAGTATTATGTATGACATACTTTCCAATGCCTTTTGTTTTGTTTGTGAATTATTAATAAGTCATACTCTAGTTGTTTATTTGAGCCAAGTGTTTCACTGAAAAATGCCTAGCATACATATTTCATCAGAAATATGATTGTTCATACTCAAAACAATAGTAGTTGGAATTTTTATATTTCTTTCAGTTTTTCAGAAATTAAACAGATTGTGTAACTCATTTTTAATTTACCAGCAATCTTTATTACAACAGCCATTCAGAAAAATTAAATATTTCCAATGGCTGAACCTTCCTGTATTCCAGTGTTTGATTCCCTCCACCTCCATTTGCAAACTAGTTGACTCTGTGTGACCCTGAGCATGTCACTTAACCAAACTGTGTCACTCCTAAGTTAATTAAGAATAAATAAAAACAGTCTATAATTAACTGTGTCCTGCATATGATAAACTGTGACTCTTACTGCAAATTGCTTGATAATACATGCTAATTTTCCATACTGCAAGCTTCAGTTTTTCATGACAAGTATCATTAGCAAAAGGTGATCTCAAAATGGTCAAGAATGACCATCTATTTAGGGTAAACAATGGACATCTCCTAAAAACACTAGTGAGCTTAGGTTGCTTCCTCAATAACTGCAATCAGGTGTAATTCATGAGAGAAGAGACTAGAAATCTCATTTTGTTTTCCCAAATTCATTTTTTTCAGTGGATACACGGATGGTCTGATTGCACAGTTGATTATACAATCCTAGGCTCTTTGACATTAAACTATACTCACATGTAATGCTTATCTCCTCTAGTTGTAGTTACTAATAGAACCCCAGAGGATATTATCTTGGGTCCCATCCTATTTGTCATTTACTTCTCAAAAATAAAATTGAGCATCTGTGGTCTATACCTAAGAAAGACTGCGGATAACTGCAGATTGGGTAATGTTGTCAACACAACCCATAATACCCACAGTCTCTAGTAAGGACTAAATCAGACCTATACCTGGCTTTGTCTCAACACTAAGTAAATCACATTAGGATGTCTATCTCTTTCTCTTATTATATCACCGGTGGTGTTCTTAAAATAGATCTTATTGATGGAAACCTAAGTACCCATCCTCATGATAAACTGTTTTTCAACCACCATTTCGTAGCTCCGATCAGAAAGTACTTCTGCCTCACATAGACTATTTGTTGTAAGAATTGTTGCAGGTTAAGAGATATACTTGTCTAGATTTATTCATTCCTTATCACACCTACTATTAAAGACAGTGCCCTCTGTTGAATTTACTTTTCTGGAGACTTTATATAAGAATCCAAAGTAGAAAAATCATTGGTTCAATCCACTTAATGAACTCTGGAAGACCAAGCATAGTCTCATACAGGCTACTAAGGAGTGTCTTTGTCTACTGTTTTGTTCTAAAAAAAATACTTTTGTACCTGCTTCACTTTCAAGTAGCTCAAAAAATACCTGCTCCAAGGACACAAATCTCCACAGCAAGATTTACAGTACTTGCTCATGTGTAAGGCTTCTTATCCAACACTTTCCTCACCTTTGGAATAATTTCATAGGTTCATAGGAATATACTAGGCTAACAACCACCAGGGCTTTTGTAAGCCTAGCTATGCAACCTAACCCAGTTGTTTCCCTGTGTATCATGAGCGTTTATTAGGAACG
Source organism: Protopterus annectens (assembly GCF_019279795.1). Lineage (NCBI taxonomy): Eukaryota > Metazoa > Chordata > Ceratodontiformes > Protopteridae > Protopterus > Protopterus annectens. The sequence continues at coordinate 495,783,464 of NC_056733.1, forward strand.
GCTATGTTAGTTAGGACATTTTTAGAAGTTATGGGGAGTATATTGTCTGTGTATTGTTTTCTCCTCTGCTTATCAGAGACAAGGGTCCAGACCTGGGGTAAATTTCCAATTTCCCATCCATTGGTCAATGTTATACTTAAAAAGGGTTAGGGATGTACTCTGCTTCACAAGGATGGGGAGCCTGTTTCAGAAAATGGGGATCATCTGAGACACTTATCTGTCTTGCCAACATGACTTATTTATGTCTCAAGCAAAATTTTAATCCTTGGATCTAATGGCTCTGATGCTGTTCTTTTTGTGGATGTGTAAAAGGTCCTTCAGAGCTGGATCCGTGGATGCCTTGTATGCCAGGCATAGATCACCACTCAGTAACCTGTAGGAAACAAAGTATAGAGATAGGGCTTTAAGGTGATCTGTATAGGACAATGTGTTTATACTGTGGATTTCTTCTGGTAACAGACCTTTGTGCATGTTCCAGCTGTTGCATATGTCTGGTCAGGCACATGCTGAAGGGGGTATTTTACTCAATGCTGGGTCTAATAAGGGCCAAATAAAGTGGTTCTATCACTTCCTTGGACCTTGATGCCATACCCCTACTTATAGATTGGACAACATAGAATGACTTTCTTACTGCGGTGGCCACATGTTGGTCAAAGGTCAGATTACTGTCTAGATATCTTCCCAGATCCCTGATTACTAGGTTACCTCTTAGGGGGTGTCTTATTAATGGAGTAATTGGTCTGGGATGCAAATTTCCCAAAAGGCACAAAAATGCATTTCTTGGCAATGAGTTTTAATCTGTGATGTTGTCACCAGTCATATTTCAATGTTAAACCGTCTTGTAAGATTTTTGTGTCATGGGGATATCTGTGATAGCTCTCAAACTGCAGTCATCTGTGAACTTGTTCTGACAAAGACCCTTGACATTAGACTGTACCTCCGAAAAGTAGATGCCTAACAGGAGCAGTCCCAGCATGGAGTCTTGAGGTGCCCTGATGGTGATCAGTCTATTAGAGGAGGTGGTCTCACCAATCCAGACTTCCTGGTCTTGTCTGTGAGGCAACTGGTAATCCAGAGAGTTATGCAGGGTTTTCTGCCCAGTTAAGTGAGTTTGTCAACTACAACTGAGAGGGTATTGTATTAAATTACTTAACCAGGTCCAGGTATGCAGTATGCATGATCCCCCCCCCATACATTGCCTTGGTAGCCTTCTCAAAGAAGTCCACCTGGTTTGGTAGGCACATGACCTTCCCTTCACAAAGCCAAATTGGGTTATGTCCAGTGTTTGAAGGCTGCCCATGTCCATGTTGATCATTCCATGCTAATTCGCTACATGGCTTTGCTTATTAATCTAGTCAGACTAATAGGTCTACAGTTTCTGGGGTTGGTTGATGGTCCAGTCCTGTGAAGTGGGATAACTGTTGCAGTCCTTCTTTCTGGTGATACAAAGCCTGTTTTGAAGCTATAGTTGAAAAGTGACTCAAGTGGTCCTGATACATCATGTTTCAAGCTATTTATAGGTTCATATGTTCACAGGAGATTACTAGGCTAATGGATTAAGAGCCCTTGCAAGCCTAGCCAAATTCCCCAGTTTTACCCAATATATAGCCCCTAGGGGCAAGAGGATGGCATGGATTTGTGCCTTTGCCTTGAGTATCTTATGGATTGACCCTGTCCGTGCGGGACACAGGTACTACCCCAGATGTAAATTTGGAGTTTCCCATCCTATGATTCAAATTGTGTTTGAAGAGGGCCAGGGAAGGGCTCTGCTTAATGTGAACAGGAGGCCTGCACCAAGAAGGTGCAGTCTCTGAGACACATATCTGTCTCTCCAGAATGTTTTGTTTGAGTCGCTGACTAAGTTTAGATACCTAGACTGGGTGATCCTCATGCCTTTTGACTAGTGGATGTGTAGTAGCTCCATCAGCACTGGATTTGTGAGTGGTCTGTAGGTCAGGCATAGGTCACCACTTAATAGTTGGTAGGCAAAAGAGTAAAGGGATAGGGCTTTTAGTCTATCTGCATAGGATATGTTGCTTACACCCTGTATTTTCTTTGTGAGGAACCTCTGAGGTCACTCCAGCTGCTGTAAGTGCCTAGTCAAGTATATGACACATGGCGCATTGTACTCAATTATTGGTCTAATGAGGGCTGAGTGCAGCAGAAGTATAATTTCCATGGATCTGGATGCCATACTTTTACTTATACGTTGTGCCACGTAGAAGGACTTCCTGACTACTGTGGACACATGACAGTCACAGTTCAGGCTACTATCTATCCGTGTATCTAGACTTCTCACCTCTGAGTCTACTCTTAGGGATGTGGTGTTGTTTTGTAGGGGTATTTGACTACACAAATTGTATGACTTCACAAATGGTATGGTAACGCATTTCTTCACATTTACTTTTTGGCCATGGTTCTGGCATGAATAATTTGTCTGATCTAGCCACTCCTGAAGGATATCTACATCCCTGGAGGATTCAATGATTGCCCGCAGCTTGCAGTTGTCACCAAACTTTGTCACCTAGAGGCCTTCCACATTAGCCTTGACTTCAAAAAAGTATATTCAGAACAGGAGTGGTCCCAGCGCTGAACCCTGTGGCACATCACTAATAACTGGCCTCTTGATTCAACCCACTTTAACTATATGTGTCCTGTCCATGAGCAAATTAGCTGTCCAGCTGGTGATATAGGGATCTATGCCCAGGTTTGCCAGTTTATTTATAACACCTTAGGGGGAATAATGTCAAAATGCCTTGGTCAGGTAGAGGTATACAATATGTATTGTTTTACCCTCATCCATGGCCTTAATAACTTTTTTAAAGAAATCCACCAGATTCAGTAGGCATTAACAGCACTTGACAAAGTTTAATTAGGATGGGTCCAGCCTTTGGAGGTTTCCTATATCATTATTAATCAGGTTCATGACTATTCTTTCCATAGACTGTCGCTGTCCTCCACTCTATCAGGACAAAGCCATTCTGGAGTGTGGTTAAATAGAGATCCTAATGGTCTTGATAGGTCATGATTTAAGCTGCTTAAGAGGCAACCTGCTATAAAGCCAGACCCCATTGAAGCCATGTTTTTAGCTTTACAGAGTACAGTGGCAAACTATTATTTGGTGATAATTGGTGGAGGAGAGGTGGAGGGTATTTCTTGTGTGAGAAGGGGTGATGGGGGGTATTTGAGTTGAATTTGTCAGCCAGCAGATTTGCTGCATCTTTTTGCTGAGTATAAGTGATGCCATCTAGAACCAATTCCATGCATTATTCAGTGCCATCCTTAGTATGTTAAACATAAATGCTTAATGGTTATCTTTAGCTTTGGAGGGAGGCAATTTTTACTTCAAATTCTGCATTCAGAGACTAGTTCCCTGATTCACCTATTTAGACTAATGAGAGACTTGTTTGATGTGTTGTGCAGATTCACTCTTACGTCTTGTCAGGATTTTCTTTCTTTTTTTGAACAACCAAATGAGGGTGGCCTGATTTTGTGGTTTGACCTGGGTTTATTTTAGTCTGGTACCATTGTTACTATGCATTTGTTTTTATGGTCATGCAGGGCTTTTGAGTACATCTCTGCATAGGTTTCTGTGTTTTCTGGATTTAGGAGAGCTTGGAAACTTTCCTTAGAGAATTGCTTAACGTTTTTGGGGTTAGATGGGGGGACAAGTTTTACGTTTTTTTCAAAGGAGACTGCTTTGTGAGCTGATCTTACCAGTGAGGACATAACTCTATGGGGTGTAGCATTCTCCCATATTTGTGATACCATATCGAGGATATTTGCTCCCCTAGTGGGAGTGCAGACCAGCTGCTCCAGGGCATTTGAATTTACTAAGTCAAGAAATCTTTGGGACTCCATGTTAGTGGTTGTACATTCCCCCCATTTAATGTAGAAGTAGTTAAAATCACTTATGAGTATGGTATTGGGTTGGTGCTGAGTGATTCTAGTAACTTCAGGTATCATGCATGCATTTCTTGGTTCATGGTAGGGGACCTGTAGCTACCAAAAATATGGTAATGGATTTCTTCCATCATTCCATTGGGCATGGGCATGGAATAGCTCACGCATGTCCTATTGTTTAACTAACCTTGAAGTGTGCTCATCCTTTATGTAGACAAATCCTTCACCCTTTGCTCTTTCATGATAAGTGTGTGGTCAGAATGTATAACCATGCACTGCTGGAGAGCTTTCTGTGTGGCTTTGAACCATGTTTCAGTAACTGCACAGATACCAGCATTCAGCAGGAAAGTGCTCATCCATGGTTGCAGGTCCTAATGTATACTTGAATGGGATATAGTGGTGGATGTTTGTAACTGGATGAGGGAAGGGTGCTTACCTGGTGTAATCTGCAACTAACCTAACCAGTGATGCTGCCCAGCACCCAAACTGGATGCTGCCTTAACAGGGATAGTCCTGGATACTATAATAAGGTAAGGTAAGGTAGACCTAAATAGTCCTAACTAAATGTGTAACTTCCAAGGTGTTTTTTAACAGATAAATTTCAACTTCTGGTGACTGCATATATACAAGGCATCAGCCACTGCCACTGTGCAAGGAGCAGCTTCTCCCAAATGAAAAGCTTATATGCAAGCAGAAAAAGCAAGATGTTAAGTTGTCAATCTCGCCTTCATTCTTGCTTGATGGGTTCGGAGCCGATCCCTCGGCTCCGACTCGGCACTTGCTAAGCTCGAGAGTCACTTTTACCAGCTCGAGGCAGCCCCATATCCCATGATGCAAGGCGGTAAGTACCCAGATCTCGTTTGCCGCTTCGCTTATGAGGTCCTCCTTTTACCAGCTCCTGGTAAGTGATTTACTAATTCGCTATTTTAGCCCCTTTTAACTTAAAAACCCCTTATTGTTAGTTTTTATTTAGTTTTAAACTGTTTCTGACAGAAATTTGTCTGTCTCTTATTATTTTTTTAGTCAGACTTTACCCATCCCATCCCCCCCCCCCTGTTAGGGTGTGTGTGTATGTTTGTAGTTATACCTTTTTGGTATAGTTAAACGTAAATTCTTTTACTGGTCTGTGTGTGTGCTTGTGTTACACCATGTCAAAAGAAAGGGTCTCAGGCTTTAAGAAGTGTGACTCGTGCTGTCAGAAGATGTCTCTGACAGACGGTCACACTTCTTGCCTTTATTGCCTGGGGCCTCTTCACCTGCAGGACTCCTGTGCTATATGTCATTCTTTCAGCCAGAGAGTCCTGCAGGAAAGAAGAAACAAATTAATACTCAGGGGCCTTCTTAAGCCGGAGGGCTCTCCGGCTAAGTCGGCTCCACCTAAGACTGCCAAGTCTTCCAAGGCCCAGGCTTCTGTGTCAAAGCCTGCGGCCTCGGCTCCGACTCGTTCTGAGTCGAGATCGGCTCCAGCTGGAGCCGATTCTGGCTTAACCAAGCCTTTGGCACCGATGGCTATCGGTGCCGATTCTGCATCGACCACTTCGGTGTCGGCTCCGATCGGCTCCGACCACCATGTGGCACAGGCATCGGTGTCGGCTCCGATTGGCTCCGACACCGTTACTTTTGTGGCTGTATCGGCTCCGGCTGGAGCCGATGCATCGAGGCTACCTGTCGGCTCCGATAAGTTGTCGGCTCCGACAGGTTCTATAGTTTCATCGGTTCCGATGGCTCCTTCGAGGAAGAGGTCGAGGTCTCCTTCCTTGGAGCCGATACTTTCGGCTCCGGCTTCACCTCTCCTCTCGGAACGGAGCCATCGGAGCCAATCTTCAAGGTCATCCAGGCTTTCGGACCATGACTTAGAGAGAGTGGTCAGTAGATTACTTAAGTCACAGGCACTGGCCCAAATGTTACATAGTCCGTCTCAACAGACGACTATTGGTCCACACCCCATTACAGTTCCTCCTTCAACTCTACCCCAGAGCTTGGAGTTGGAGTCTTCAGGAATGGTTACTGCTATGGCTGAGGGACGGATACGCCCTTCTGTCCCTTCAGCCTCTACTCTTATCTCCTCTTCGAGACCTTCCTTAGAGGGATTCGGTGGCCGGGCTTCCATGGTCTCCTCTGAGGGGGTGAGTGGCATCGGACCCTTGTCCGAACCCGCTCTTCCCCTTGGAGCCTCTGCCTTGGTGAGCTCGGCTCCGACATCTGCCTCGGAGACTTCCCTTTCGGTGGTCCCTGGAGTTCCTAGCTCTTCGGAACGGGTTCTCTCGGACCTGCCTGGGAGGGTAGCATTCGAGGTGATGAAGAGTGTGCTGGCCACTGGTATCAGCCAGCAGTCTGTTCCCTTAGCTCCTCCCTCTATAGTGCCTGTTGACATCTCTGCCACTTCTCTTGCTACAGGACCCAGAGATCCTCCGCCTCAGGTTTCCCCATTGGGAATTTCCCCCTCTTCCGAGGATTCTCCTGATGTTTTGGGAGATCCTCCTAGGAAGAGGACTTGTAAGAGGAAACACGTAGACTCCCCCGAGTCTATCACTTCAGATACTGACTTTGATGAGTCAGAGGGATCCCCAAGATCCCCTCTGAGGATGTCTCCTTCTCAGACATCCTAGAACTCCTTAGACAGAGGGAAACTGGCCCACCAATAATCCCTCTGAGGATGAGTCAGTATACCTAGAGGCGTTTGGATCTCGGCCCTCCACCTCCTGGGTGTCTCCGCCTTCGACCCCTTATGCAGGTTATTGCCCGAAGGCGTGGGCTGCTCCTGACTCTGTAGAGCCAGTCCCTAGGAGGCCTTCAAAATTTATCACTGCCCGTGTGACAAGCAATTCCTCACTAAGGGTGTCCCCGCTGATGCCATGGTGGTGGCTGCTGCCACCAAGAAGGAGCTTGCAGATCCTTCCGTGCCGTCCATCCTCCTAATAAGGACTCTAGGACCATGGATAGGTACGGTAAGCGGATGTTTTCCTCAGCGACCTTTGCTATGCGTTCGCTGAATTACCTATGTCACTTCACCAGACTCCAGAGGGATATCCTTAAGGAGCTGGGTGAAGTAGTACAGGATCCTACAGCTGCAGGGGCTCAAGAAAAAATTGCTTCGCAGCTAGGAACCCTTAATTCCATTGCAAACTCCTCCATGCGGCTAATATCATATGCTGCTGATGGAGCGAGTAGGGCCGCAGGTACAGGTGTGGCTCTTAGACGCCAAGCCTGGATGTGGCTATGTGACTTTGCAGATCCCTTTAAGGCGTCCTTCACAAATTCTCCCTTTGATGGGTCAGCTTTGTTTGGCCCTCAGGTGAAGGAAACTTTGACCAGGTGTGAGCAGGACGGCAAGACTCTTTCTGCTGTAGAAGTCCGTTTTTCCACCCCTTCTAGACCTTACCCCAAAGGACAGAAAGGTGGCAAAATGTGGTTCCGCAAATCCCAAGGAGTCACGCCGGATTCACGTGGTCAGTTTACCCCTAGAGGCAGAGGGGGTAACAACAACAGATGCCGCTCTAGAGGCAGAGGGGGTCCAAAAAACCAGGGAAACAGAGAGCCTCTCTCTGACAAGCCCTTTCAGCATCCCTGAGATGTTGCCCGGCTGTCCCTCCTTGGAGGCAGTCGGGGGAAGATTATCACTGTACCCAGAAGCCTGGCATTCCCTCACTCAAGACAGATGGGTACAGTCGATCATATCCAAGGGTTACATAATTCCTTTCGAGGAAAGTCCTTTCCCTCAAATTCCCTTCCAGATGTACCACCCGGTCTAAGGGAAATTGCAGAGTTAGAAGTCTCAAAACTACTGCAAAAAAGAGCCATTCAGCCAGTTACAACAGACCATTCAGAGCCCGGAATCTACTCAAGGTTCTTTTTGGTCCCCAAAAAGACGGGAGACTGGAGACCAATATTGGATCTCAGCAGACTCAACAAGTCTGTGAGGAAAACAAGATTCTGAATGGTCACTCTTCAGTCAATTCTGCCCTTCTTACAGAAGGACAACTGGATGTGCTCAATAGATCTTCAGGATGCGTACTATCACATCAAAATTCACAGACGCTCCAGGAGATTTCTCCGCTTTCGGCTGGGGTCCAGTCATTTCCAGTTCAGAGCCCTGCCCTTTGGTCTCACTACAGCCCCCAGAGTGTTCACCAAATGCATGGCAGCGGTCACGGCTCACCTGAGACGTCAAGGATTCCAGGTGTTTCCGTATCTCGACGACTGGCTCCTGTCAGCCACCACCAGGCATCAGCTTATTCAAGCCAGGGATTACACAATAAGTCTTTGTTCTCATTTGGGCATCTCGATCAACTTCGAAAAGTCATCCTTATCGCCCTGCCAGTCTATTACTTTCATAGGCGCAAACTTAAACACTGTTCGGATGTCAGCTACCCTTACAGATCAAAGAGTTTCAGACATTCAGAGTCATGTCAGGATCATTCTGGCCAACAAGAAAGTACAGGCCAGAATGGTTCTAAAGGTATTAGGCCTCATGGCTGCGGCCATTACTCTTCTTTCCCTGGCTCGATTCTACATGCCTTCTTCAGTGGATGCTGTTCACACAGTGGTCGTACCAACAACTTCCAATGCGTCACCAGATTCTGGTGACACAGACTTGCAAAGATCATCTTGCTTGGTGGATCACATCTCCTCAGGTTCACCAAGGCAGGTACTTTGTACCCCCATCCCGATAGCCACTGTCACCACGGATGCCTCCCTGATCGGGTGGGGGTCATTATCAGGGCAGGATGGTTCATGGGACGTGGCAGCCGCTCGAGTACCATCTGCACATAAATGTCCTGGAGATGAGAGCAGTGCTTTTAACGTTGCAAGCCCTCAACGACTTTCTTCCCGTAGGGACAATTGCAGTCCACACAGACAACATGTCTGTAGTTTGGTATATCAACAAACAGGGCGGAACCAAGTCCTACCCCTTGTGTCGAGAAGCGCTCAGACTATGGCAATGGGCGATCTCCTCTCATCGGTTTCTGGTAGCAACGCATATCCCTGGGAAAACCAACATTGTAGCGGACAGATTGAGCAGAGCTATTCTCATGCCTCACGAGTGGTCTCTCAAGCAATCTATAGCGGAAGAGATATTTCTGGAATGGCGTCGCCCATGTTGCGATCTTTTGCTACTCCCCAAAACAGCAAATGCCCAGACTTCTTCTGTCTCTTCCTCTACCAGGCCATCCCCCAGAGACGCTCTGACCCAGGATTGGCCCCAGGGACTTTTTATGCCTTCCTCCATTTCCTCTGATCCCTCAAGTTATCCAGAAAGCTACCGCTTTGAGAGCCAAATTGATTCTCATTGCCCCTTACTGGCCTCGACAAGTTTGGTTCCGTTCCTCCATCATCACCTTTTGGTGCAGCCGTGGCATCTGGACCCAGTGCCAGATCTTCTGATTCACCAATCCGGTCAGCTGCACCGGTCTATCCCTTCTCTCAACCTCACAGCATGGTTGCTCCACTTCCTTCCTTAGCCAGGCTTCCTTTGATCTCTAACCCAGTTAGAGACATCATAGTAGCTTCATTAAAATCCTCTACCAGGAGGATTTATACAAGCAAATGGAAACGTTTCTCTTATTGGGCTAAGGCCAAGAATATTGATCCTTTCACTGCCCCTGTTCAGGCAGTCCTGGACTTCTTAGCAGAGATTTTTCATGCAGGCTCCTCTTCTTCCACAGTCAGAGTTCAATTGGCTGCTATCTCCAACTTTCATGTCGGGTCGCAGATCATAATATTATGTCCCATAGGCTCTGCAGGGCCTTCTTGAAAGGAATTTTCCTACTAAAGCCTCCAATCAGGAATCCTCCTCCTCAGTGGGATCTAAATTTAGTGCTGACATCCTTGATTCTTCCCCTTCGAGCCAGCTGTTTCTTGTTCCCTGAAATTTCTTTCTTGGAAAACTTTATTCCTAGTGGCTATTACATCGCCAGGAGGGTGTCTGAACTTCATGCTCTATCGGTTCGACCCCCTATTTGGTTTTTCACAAAGACAGAGTATCTTTGAGAACTAATCCGACCTTTTGCCTAAGGTCGCTTCAAAGACCAATTTGAATCAATCCATCGATCTCCTGTATTTTTCCCAAACTATTCAGACAGAGCTGAACAAAACTACATTATCTTGATGTCCACCGTCAACTTAGATATTATTTGGACAGAACAAAAAAATTTAGAAAGTCTGATCAACTTTTTGTTTCCTATGCGGATAATAAAAAAGGCCTTCCTGTTTCTAAAGTGACCTTGTCCAGATGACTTTCTTCGGTCATCTCTGAAATTTATCTGCTCAGGGGAAAACAGCTGTGCTCAAAACCTAAAGCACATTCAACTAGGAGCTTAGCTACTTCTACAGCTTTTCAAGCTAGACTTCCTTTAGACACTATTTGTGCAGCGGCCATTTGGGCCACTCCTCACACTATTGTTTCCCATTACAAATTGGACTTGGCCTCCAGGGACAGAGCCAGTTTTGGCTCTACAGTCCTCAAGAGTCTGTTCCATTGAGCCACCCAGGATAGAGGTGCTAGGGACGCGGTCCCATCAAGCAAGAATGAAGGCGAGATTGACAACTTAACATTAAGAAGTTATGTACCTACCATAACGTTCCATGTTAGTTGTCTTCTCGCCTTCTTTCTGCGACCCTCCCTCCTTCCCCAGGCCTGGACAGACCTTGTTATAAGAAATTATTATGCTGAAGACCATTCAGACCTGGTCCTTCTTCCATCCTGTAAGTTTTCTTTCTTCCTTTGGGAAGTGTTTTATGCTTGGTGCTATTGCCCTTTGTCATCAAACGAGATCTGGGTACTTACCGCCTTGCATCATGGGATATGGGGCTGCCTCGAGCTGGTAAAAGTGACTCTCGAGCTTAGCAAGTGCCGAGTCGGAGCCGAGGGATCGGCTCCGAACCCATCAAGCAAGAAAGAAGGCGAGAGAAGACAACTAACATGGAACGTTATGGTAGGTACATAACTTCTTATTTTACACTAACTATGCCTTAAGGGCAATCAGGTAATCACATAATGAGCTTTCCACCAGCAATTCCCAGCTGAGATAGGTAAAATCAGCACTCTTCTGCCACAAGAGTACAGACTTTGACCCTCTTAATATAAAATTACGGTTTTGGAGCCCAAGTATTATAGAACCACAAACAGATGTCTAATACTAAGTTAGAAACACAAGATAGAATATATTTCAGTGCAGAACAACAGCTCTTACAGCAGACTATGCAACCTTAAACTTTAAAAAAGTGCAAAAAAAAAAAAAAACAATAAGTATCACAATAAACTTTACAGTATAATGAAAATAAGCAATGCTTCTAGATGTTTTTAACTGTAAAGGGCACTGGCAAGGTGAGCAGCTCCGTGCAAATGTACCAAATTTATACCAGCACTGGAAACACAGAAAACTTACTTCTGAGCCATCTGACCAATAAAATGACTACACTTAGAGCCCTTTTCTGTGCTTCCCAACTCAGATAGAGCAGGCAAATACATACTGCCACTAGATGAATAAATCAGATAGACCAAGCAAATACATACTGCCACTAGATAAATAATCCCAGTCCTCCTAATGAAAAAGAATTATAAAATGCTATCAAAAACAAACTTAAACTTAAGGAAAGGCAATAAGTAATTCAAGATAACAGTAGTATACTTTAAACAACCTACAAAAGTATTATTATTCAATAAAAGTACTTCCCTTTGTAGAAATAAGCAAAGTGCCACTCAATTGTACAGAACTTATAAAGGCACTAAAATTAAGGTAAGCTGATTAATAAGCCCTATGGCCAATAAAACAATAACATGCAGGAATCTATAGTGTGTTTTCCCAACCTATACAGACCATGCTACCATCCACTGCAGTGCTCTCCAGTATTGGTACAAGGTCCAGTATGTTTGAACCTGTAGTGGGTGTGTGTACTATCTGGCCAAGGGGATTTGTGTTAGTAAAGTCCAGGCATCACTGTGCCTGTGACTATGAGGCAGTGTATTTTTCCCATTATATAGAGGGGTAGTTAAAGTCTTCCATGAATAGCATATTTGTTATAAGATGAGGGTCTAGGTATGAATGATGGGAATTCTAGGGTCATAGAGGGTTACCTCTAGCTTGCTAGGATATGGTATGGGACTTTGCCTATGGTGATTTGCATGTGGATAAATTCCAGGGCATCATCCTGTTTAACTAAGAGTTATGCTTGTTGCTAACATAGATTGAGACTTTTCCATCTTTTGTCCCTGTCTGTGTAGCTGATGGTCTAAATGTGTGGAAAGCACTGAAGCCTTGCACTGTCAGAGTACTTTCTATGGATTTAAACCATGCCTCAGTAATGGCACAGATATCTATATTCTCCAAAGTGAGGAGGCTTGTAAGGTGTGGGGTTTCTTGTTTAGGCTCCTAAAGCAGAGTACCTCCCTGAAAATCTTAAAAACAAACATCAAAGAATAGATGGGTAACCATAAGTTTCTGCCTTTCAGTAATATTATCCAGAAGAGACTAGTCTATCCTTATCATTACAAGGGATATGTGGCTAAGCTTCTTGATGGCTCTGTAACCCTAACCATAGTATAACCCTACAAACATATGAACCCATGAACATGTAACATGGTAGGAAACTAGACAGCTCATAGGTGAAGCCGATTTTTTCTAGGTAACCCCGCCCCCCTTGCCTGAGAATCAACAAGTCTCTCCCTATCAGACTTGAACACATAATGATGGGGAGTCCTCAGATTCACTAGTTTGAGAGACATCTGGAAGGACCATCATTAAGGTAAGCATCCATGAATTTGTAATCGCAAAAGACATGCACAGCAGATCAGCAAGAGATATTTATTTTCACTCCACGAACAAACCTCACAGTACAAAAACAATAACGCTGCTACAGTTCTCAGCGCATTTTCGTCGACATACACTTCATCAGAAAAGCTAAACAGTGCTCAGTGTGCTAAATTTATAAGTCAGATGCTATTTGAATCTAGCAATGGTGTCTCTTAACTAATTAAAATGTTAATACATTCAATCAACATCCCTGTTGTTGAAATTACAGATTTCTTAACAAAATCAAAGAATAGAAAAAGAAATTAAAACTTGTTGAATGTTTTGTACAATAGTTCAATAAAAGAACATTAAAAACCAAAAAAATGTGTATGTATATATATATATATATATATATATATATATTTAAATACATAGAGATATTCTACACAATTAGTACCACAATATCACCATCTAGTGGTGAATCAAAAACTTTACAGGCAAGAATACATAGTGAAAATGTATATAAATATGAATAAATATTGTATGCTTTAAAAGCCATTTTAATACATAAAAAATGTACCTGTTTACAAAATATTTGAAAAACATATAAAAATGTATGTGTGAAAAATATTAAGATGTGTATAAAAAATATATTTAAAAAAAAAATATATATATATATATATATATATATATATATATATATATATATAGATAAGTACAACGGATGTATGGGTGAGTAGTTATAACTTGGCTCATCTCAACTTTAATACAGGTTTTAGAGAGATCATTTCATTTAAACCTGGGTGACTGCTAGCCTCAAGCATTAATTGCCAAAATAACTCTGTATTTTAAAGAGGCCTCCCAAAGACCACCCCTGGGATCGAGGGGGTAATACATCTATGACGAAGAATAGGAATTTTGCAGATTTACATGTTAAAGTATGTTTAAACAATGCGTTGTTAGTGCTGTTGCGAGCATCCTATCAAGGAGATCATTTTTAAATCCATAACCCCACAACTTGTACAGAAAGACAATCCATCTGCATTTCTTTGGGTACTGTATGGAATACAGTACCAAAGGACAGCTGTCTGCCTCATCATGAGGAAACACTTATTTTCTCAGATTAGACAAAGTCTTTGGCATAGTCCAACATTATATTATTTGTGTCATTTTCTTAGAAGAGCTGAACTGAGGTGAGTACAGCAAGACTATGCAAATAAACTCCAAGTGTTATATTTTGTCAGATCCAAATGTCAATAGAGAAGAGCACTGAGTAAGACAAATGGAATAGACAGACATACTTCACAGGATCATAGGAAGTTACTAGGCTAATGGCCCTATGGACCTTACAAGCCTAGCCAAGAATTTTGCCCATGTTCTGACAAGTCAGCACCCGATGCCTCTGGAGCTGGTAGGCCTGGTAGTCCATGAATATGGAGTTAGCAGGTAAAAGCTTCATATTTAGGTTTATATGTAGTTATACTATACAAAAAATATATATACTGCTTGATACCTAATATTTACTCTTTTTGCCCACACCATGTTGATGACTGTCTAGTTAAACTTAAGAGTAGTCAACTGTCCTGACCCAGGATGTGTCAAGACATAAGATGGCAAAGAAAAGAGTCAGACAAAATTGTAATGGTAGCAAATGTTTACATCATGGGCATAAGAACAATGTGAATTGAAACCAGAAACAAACTGTGCGATCAAATACATGGATTTGCCGACTTACATATTTGTAATCTGAAGTAGTGTTTGACCATACTATTTTAGTATATTGTAATGTTAGAAAAGGCAGATTCAGGGTTGTTATAACAGACTCCTAAATCTCTTAAAAGTTTTGGCATTACATTATGATAAACAAAAAAAAATGGAAAATAAATTGATACAGCATTCCAATGTCATAACCAGGACATTTCTGAACAGTAATCCGGCATCCAAGCACCATTTTGTGTCTATTTTTTTAAGAAGACTCAGTACAGGCTCCTTACTTTTACCACAGAGTAACATTACATGGTTCTGGCTAAGTGTGAGAGCATTATGGCCATTGACTGTTCTGCAAAACAAAAAGTTGAAACTAGGAAGGACAGCTAATAAATTATATATAAACCTAAACATTCGGCTTTACAATGTGTGGTGATTTTGACAAATTAATTGTATGATTTATTTCTATTAAAATCCCCAAACACAACAGTCTGTAATAGATTTATTCACACAGTAAAAGTGTTTTAACAATATGTCCTACATGTAACTGACACATATGCATGTTCATAGATTAGTACTGGGTTATCTGCCTTTGTGGGCTATTTTAAGCCTAGCCTATTACCCCATGTGAGAATCAAACACTGCATTTTGTAGCTGTAAGGTAAACACCTTAACCATTATGCCAACCTGAAAACCAAGTGCACCACTACTGCATTTTTGTCAGTACTAAAACAGGAACGGTATCTGTATCGATACTGCAACTTTAGATAGCAGACGATATCTGCAACATGCTGTTCCTTCATCTTCATAAAGAACATGTAGTCATGACAGAGACCTGATTAACAACTATAAGTTCCAGTGTTTGCCACTGCCAGAATAAGTTACAAGAGAAGCTCTTTGGTGCATTTTCATCTTTCTTGACCGCAGACGCCCTGAAAAGGACAAATTTGTCTTTAAATGTCTTTGCAGAGTTTGAATGCCATGAACTGAAGCATGGTCCAGGCCTGTGCAAGCTAGCAGCTAATTCTGATAAGAGGAGAGGAAAGCAGTGAAAAGTGAAGTAAACAGCAACAATTATCTGAGAAGACGAAAAATAGCAGTAAAAAGACTCATTAAAACAGTGTATGCATATCAATTCAATCCTCAGTTGAAAGGAAGCAAAAGTAGATGCAGGCAGGCATAGTGAGAATCATGACAGAAATATATTTATTTTAAAATAAAGGCATGATGACTAACCCATGCATCTGTTTTAGCTCATTATTTTTACATTTAAATATTATATTGATTTTCATTTTGTTGGCAAACATAACACTTTTTCATGACATGCCATTCAAAACAAACACCCACAGTTAGAAAAGCTGGAAGCAGCATTTAGTGATTTAATAAGCACCACAGACATGAAGTAGCTTCCAGCTGAGATAATCATTGTCTTGTCCTTATCATAATCAATCTGGATGAAGAATGATGGAATGATGGCATTTTAAGTATAAATGTTGTGGTGTATATGCTTTCAGCTACTTACACTGTATAAGGGTACATAAATGGTGTGCAGTTACAGTGAGTTTTACAAAACATCACGCAGCATTTTAAACAGATACTATGTCATTACAAAACTTGGCCGAATCTTCATCTGTTAATTGCCATGATCTTGTTAAGGAGAACGCATATTATGTGCTATATTGTAAATGAAACATGGATCATCAAAAAAGAATGAAAAAAAAATGTACATGTAGACCAAATTAATGTGAGGTTAATGTAATGCTATTGCTTTCCCCGGTTGCTATACTAATCAGGTAAATATGCTTTGTGAATGTTTTTTTTTTTCCCAGAAGACAATGCAATGTCCTGTGCTTGACCTAGTGCCAGCTCTATTAAAACGAGGAGCAGCGCTAGGATACTATGGCACAGATGCACCTAGACTCCTGCTGGCAGGCAGCACACTATGTGTCTGCTTACCTCGCATCTGTTTACAGTGAGCACTAACTTTTACTTTGCAGAAGGTTTCAGCATTACTGCTCAACAGACCGCATAAACCTCCTTAAACTGAACAGGCTTATGGGGAAATAAAAATGGAAATCCTGAGCTTTTCTATGTGTACACCGAATTAGACATCTACAGATCCTGAAGGGAGATACCAGAATTTGTCTAAAACACATTAAAGTTCACAAGATGTGATATGGAACTATCATTTCACTGTGTGCTTTAAATAATTTTGGCTTTTGTGCAGCATGTCCCATCACTGCCATCTAATATTTGCAATGAAGAAGGTGATATGGCCCTCATCTCAGCAGAGGGGAGTAGTTCATGCTTGGCTTGATTGGTTTGTGCATCCTATTATGTAGTTACTTGCACATAGGTCATTCGTGAAAGGGCAAGCTGTCTGATCCCTGCAGTGTGGCACTCTACAGTTTTAAACATAGGGCATTCCTCAAATTGTAGCATACCTTCACAGCAGTAACACACTTTTTGCTGCATATACAATGTGGGCCAACAGGACCTTTTGTAGGCACCGTAATATAACAAATAAAAGAGCAAATGAATATCAGAAATATAAAAAAAAATAATAATAATTTTATGCAGTTCTGGTTCCCAGTGTTTGCCAGAACACAGAGAAATGTGAAAACTTTTGCAGTTTTATAAATGCTACTTGACATATTATGAGAGCTCGCTTATTAGTCTAAATACATTAGAAACAGACTTGCACTACATTGCGTTCTTTTTCCATGTGTATTACGGGAGTTTTTGCTCTGCTTTAATGGAAAAAGTTAGTGTGCTGATTATTACAGTATGGTTTTGACCTAAATGAATCTCTGTCCTCTTCAGTACTGCAACATCTCAGATGCTAATACAAGATATTTTGCCTTATTAGCAATAAAACACCCCCTGAAGCTAAACTATGATAATCCACAAAAAAGAAAATGTGACTGGTACATTCCTGTTATGTTTTTTTGCTTTAGCCTGGTAATTAGACAACACAGAACTGATAGTGCAAGGCATTCTAATTCAGGGAAGTTAAGGTACTGTCAGTTACACAGCTATGAATAACCAGAAGTTTTTTTATTAGATAATGACCTATTTGAAATGTTTAGGAATAATTCAAATAAAGTACTGAATTAGTAAGATAGCCAATTAAATTGAAGACCAACAAAATTATATATTTGTTTCATTTGGTAAATGCTGCTTTATTTTAATGATTCAACATTCTGAAAGATAGACTCACGGTTTTCTGTTTAGAGTACTTCATTCATTAGACAGTTGCAGTTTTTTTCATATCCAGCTCCCACAAATTATTTCTGCATTTAGCTTCTAAGACCAGAGTTAATGTAACAGATTTCAAGTCTGTTTATGCAAGTCCACAAGTCACTACGCATGGTATATTTCTGTGATTACCTACTGCTAGGTCATGTAAGATTAATACCTGTACTGTTCTCTGACAAGTATGCGAATCATCTGTGATTGTCTCAGGAAAGAACGATCAACCTTATGAATGTAAACAGCGTTTAGTAGCGAAAAACAAACAACAGAAAAAAATGTTTTTGCACAGAAAAAGGTGTTTTTGTGTGTGTTTGTGTGTGGTGGGTAAAACTCCTTGTACCATCACATCCCTGCTACTGATATATACCAGCTCCAAGACTGCACAATCATGGTGAAAGGGAAACCCTGGTGTCCCATCAGTTTGTCTTAAGGATAAAAATCTGACCTGTCTCACACTAGTAATCACACAATGAAACCAATCATTACTGTTTCATGGACAAGCCTGGCTCTCAGTTATACAGATCAGCTAAGGTTTGTCACATTGCACAGGTAAGGTATCCTGTAAAGCTAAAACAATGTTACAGTGTACCTGAAAAAGGCAATTACTATGTATTTTTAATAATGTATGTCCTAACAAACATCTGCTTTGGCAATTATCTGCAGAGTTTTTTTTTTTTTTTTTTTGTGGTACACAGAAACATCCAGCTTTTCAGTTAACCTGCTTTAGGTGCTGCAGTGATACACTCTGTAGTTGTATTTCTTTTTACTTTTACCCAAACAGACATATGCTTTTACTTTGATATTTGTGCACTGCACTGTTAAAATCACACTTACAGCAGTCCCCTATTTCACTGTCTTTCCCTTTTCTAGACAGTAGCAATCCTTTATTTCATTGTCTTTCACTTTTCTAGACAGTAAGTTACTCCTTCTTTAGCTGACACTGACAACAACAACCACCTTGCTTCATTCCTAATATATTTACTTTCTTTCCATTTTTGTCTTGTTATGCATTTACAGTTCTATTTCTCAATAAATTACTCTTTATAAGTTACTGTATGTACCTTAGCTGCATAGACTAAAACCATTTTCTATTTTTGTACACCCCTGGGTGCCTTCCAAGTAATCTCCCTGTGCTTTGTAATCGCATTTCATTGTTCCTCATCTTTTTGAATTAATTTCCCCTTCTTAGAATTAATTATATTAAGTGCCATGTATTTATCTTCTTACGTAGTGTGTGTGTGTGTGTGTGTGTGTGTGTGTGTGTGTGTGTGTGTGTGTGTGTGTGTGTGTGTGTGTGTGAAGACTAAGGAAGGGGGATGCTGGCAGTCATTTTATAGCATTTCAAAGGCATTTGCACATCCTTTGTGGACAGAATCAGAAACTGAGTAGTATTGCAAAACTAGAGCATAATTTGTTTTCAGACTGGATGATCTACATCAATTATAAGCAATATTTTTTAGGTTCATAGATTTATAGGAGGTTACTTGGCTAATGGCCCTAGGGCCTTTACAAGCCAAGCCATGTAAAAATCCCAAGTACACTAGCTGACCATAGTTAGATGGTCATTGTTTGCAGAGCAATGCTATGATCAGCACTGAGTGCCCCAGTCCATGAGGACCATAGCTGACATCCCCGGGGTAAATTTACAGTTTCCAATCCAGTTGTCAAGGTTGCGCTTAAATAGGGTAATTGAGGAGCACTGCTTCACATGAAGTGGGAGCTTAGAGGAGCAGCAATCTCTGGGAAACATATCTGTTTCTTTGGCAAGTTCTATTAATGTCACAGGCCAGGTTAAGATCTCTGGAGAGACTGACTCTTGCCCCATTTAATTTTTTGACTTGCTGCTGTGCAGCATTTCTATTAGGGCAAGTTCAGAGACTGCTTTGTAGGCCCGGCAAAGGTCTCATCTCAGCAGCAAGTATGTCAAAGAATACAGTGATAAAGCTTTCAGTTTTTCTATGTAGGTCATGCCTTGGAGGCCCTGAATTCTCTTGGGTAGAAACCTCTGTGGTCTCTCCAGCTGCTGCAGGTGTCTGATGAGATACATACAGAAGGGAGCAATGCACTCAATCAGTGGTCTGATAAGGGCTGAGTACAGGGGAGTAAGGACCTACCTGGTCTTGGATGTGATGCCCTTATTTATGAGCTGGGCAGTGTAGAAGGCTTTCTTTACTACTGTGGACACTTGGTGAGCTAAGTTTAGATTGTTATCAACCTGCGATACCAAGTCATGCACCACTGTGTTTGAGCGTAGAGGGGTTCTGTCTATATTGTAACTAGCAGGGCACACTTCTCTGTCAAAGGGGATAATGAAGCATTTTTTTTTTTTGCATTTTGTTTCAGTCCATGGCCCTGGCACCAGTCGTTTGTCTGTGTCAGTCCCTTCTGTAATTTGTTGATGTAATTGGGGGACTTTATGATTGTATCCAGTTTACAGTCATCTGCAAACTTAGTAAGTCACAGGCCATCAACATTTGACTGGACTTCATAAAAATAAATTTCAAACAATAGCAGGCCTAGTACAGATCCTTGTGGTATACCACTGGTAACTGGTCTACTGGTGGAAGTGTGTTCCCCAACTTTAGCAGTGTTCATTCCATCTGTGAGCCAGTTTGCTACCTATGTAATGGTGAATGGGTTGATACCTTGCTGAAAGAGTTTGTCAATGATCCCTGAGTTGGGAATTGTGTTGAATGCCGTAGCTAAGTCAAGATAGGTGGTGTGTACTGTTTACCCTCATCCAGGGCTTTGGTTGTTTTCTCAAAGAAGTTCACCACATTTAATAAGCAAGATCTACCCTTGACAAAACCAAACTGTGTTGGGTCAAGAGTTTAAAGGTTATCTATGTATTGGTTGATACGGCCTATGATGACTCTTTCTATGGCCTTGCAGATAAGGCTGGTCAGGCTAATGGGTTGCTGTTCTTCACTTCTTTGTCACAAAAACAGTGCTCAGGCTGTGGTTAAGGAGTTAAGTGGTTACGCTAGGTCTTGTTTTAGATTGTTTAGAAACCAGCCTGAGATATTATCTGGTCCCATAAAAGCCATATTTTATGCCTTGGAGAGAGCTTGAATTACCTGTTCTTTGGAAATAAATGGTAGAGGACAGGTGTCAGGAATGCTATGGGGGTATGGCTGGTGAGGACAGGAGGTAAAATTGTCCCCACCTATGTCAGACAGCAAGTTGGTAATTTCTTCAGGTTCCACTATAAGTTCAGCATACAGCTGAGTATTTATTTTGAGGTTGCAGATGTAGCCAAAGAATGCCTTGTGACTGCAATTATCTAGGGATGCCAGCTTAGTCTCGTAACTTGCTTTGAAGGAATTTAAAAGATTTCTGATTTGGTTGTTTAGGCTGTGTAGGTGTAGTCTTCCTTTTCTGAGTATGTTCCTTCATTTCTTTCTTTTGATATATAGCATATTTATACTTGCAGTCTATCAGGGTGGCTTGTTTTTGTGAGAGGACCCTGTTTTAGTCCTGTTTTGTACTGCCAAGTCAATATATTTGCTTATGTGGCTATATATAGCATTTGTGTACTTCTCCACATGGGAATCACTGGTGCCTGTGTTAGCAGGGGCTTTGAAACCATTTATGCCATCACTTAGGAGGCAATAGTTTGCTTTGGAGAATTTTTTTTTTGTTTTGCTCCTGTGAGGGTGTCAGGTCTGAACTTTACTTCAAACAAGACAGATTTATGGTCTGACAACCAGGGAGGGCAGCACACTGGGGGTAGTACAGTAGCCCCCCAGGTTGGTAAGTGCAAGGTCTAGGACATTTTGGCTTCTTGTTGGGGTGCAGACTAACTGTTCCAGTGCATTTCAGTTAACAAAGCCTAGGAACCTCAGTACAATCGTGTTTGTGCTCCTGTAAGTCTCCCAGTCGATGGATGGATAGTTCAAGTCTTCCATGACCAAGGTGTCTGGCTGTATACTGAGTGATTCAAGCAAGTCCAGGCAGATGGTGTGTTTCTCCTGGTTCATAGTGAGGGACCTGTTGCTAGCTATGATGTTGTACGGTGTTTTGCCTATAGTTATTTTGACCTGGAGTAGCTCAAGAGAATCATACTGTATCAACAGTCATGAGCTGAGCATCCAAGTGCTCTGGATTATGCAGAACGCTCCACATTTAATGAAGAACAAAGCCACTGCTCCACTGTTCTGCATTGAACAGCTGTGGCTCTGCTACAAAGCTTTTGATTGGTTTGTGTACCACAATTACTGCCAGTCAGCATGGCGGTATACAAACCAATGCATAGCTCTGCTACCCTTCCGCGTTGGCTGTGCTCCGCAGTTTGTGATTGGCTCATAGACCGCATTTATGGCCAATCGTGAACTCTGTCTACGAGCCAATCAAGTAGAGAGTCTGAGGAGGATGGGAACCAATGAGAGATCCCAAAATACAGGCCAATCGTGTTCCTGGAAGCCTTTTGAAAAAGGCTTCCAGGAATCAGGGATTTTACTTTTTAGGTTCGACTAGATGAAAACACTTGGCTGGAGGAAGGAAGGAAGGAGCGGCTGGCTGCAAATCGAAGACATCTGGGGAGAAGACAGGAGTCGGAAGTGAAAGTTAGCCTGCCTGCCAGGAGAGGTGACTCAGCGAGAGGAGTCTGTTTGCTGTGTCAGAACAGAAGGGCTGAGGTTTTATCTTTCTGCTACGCTGCTCGACAACTGGGAGGAATATAGACTTTGTGCTGTGGTGGAATTGGATTATTTGTGCTTGAATTGTGGTACTGTGTATATAGGCAGAGCAGAGGTAAGTGTTTTAGGCTTTTAGCTGTAATGGTTGAAAATATTTCCCTTTAGAAGTGGTCTGATAGCACAGATCCTGTTATTTTATCAACATTCTAAGTGTGTAAGTCTCAGTATTTTTGTGCTGCTTGTCCCTAGTATGTCTCTGAAGTGATAGATAGTAATTTTGTATACCGACACAGATCCTGTTACTCTAGCAACTTTCTAAGTTTAAAACAGCAATATTTAAAGTGTCTCTTTCTGCTGCTTGTCCCGCTAGTAGGTCTATTTTTTTGGGAGAAACTGTATACCAAGACAGGTCCTTGTTCTAGCAACTTTCTAGGTTTATAAGAGCAATATTTAAAGTGCTTGTATGTTTCTGCTGCTTGCCCACAAGTACGTCTCTGAACGGAATTGCCTTTTCTTTTTTTTTGAAAAACTATGCCAAGACAGGTCCTGTTCTAGCAACTTTCTAGGTTTATAAGAACAATATTTAAAGTGTTTGTATGTTTCTGCTGCTTGTCCCCCTAGTATGTCTCTGAAAGTAATTGCCTTTTTTTTTTGGAGAAGCTGTATGCCAAGACAGGTCCTGTTCTAGCAACTTTCTAGGTTTATAAGAGCACTATTTAAAGTGTTTGCATGTTCACGCTGCTTGTCCACTAGTACGTCTCTGAAAGTAATTGACTTTTTTTTTTGAGAAACTGTATGCCAAGACAGGTCCTGTTCTAGCAACTTTCTAGGTTTATAAGGTCAATATTTCTAAGGTTATAAGAGGAATATTCTAGCAATATTTATGTTTATAAGAGCAATATTCTAGCAATATTTCTAAGGTTATAAGAGCAATATTTCTAAGGTTATAAGAGCAATATTTAAAGTCTCTGCGCTGCTTGTCCCTCTTATGTTGGGCGTTGTCCACTTTTCTTGTACTAATAGGTTGAGAAGTATGTCCAGATGGATGTCAAAAGTGAGTTATAGTAATGAGATGCTTTAACGTATCCAGTTTTGTTTTTAGTAGAACTTTGTGTAACTCAATCTTGAATTCTTTGTCTTAAATGGCACATTCTTGTAAAAGCACAGAGGGCCCTGGTTTTAAGTACCTTTTTAGGCATCTTTGCCAGACCCACACCTGACTGTAGGACAGGGGTAGAATACATCTAATGTGGTGAATGTAAAATGCAAGTAGTATTGTCATGATGTGTGTTGTAAGTGCTTTTGTTAAGCTGGATGTGTTTATCCTTGGCATGGATTTTGAGATAATAAAGGGTGCTTTGAGTACTGAATGTCATGAAAGTCACTCTTCCCTTCGGCAACACTGGTTAGGTGGGCAAGTGAGCACCAGAGGATTGAAAGTGTCGTCGAAGCAAGGAAGTGAAGCATGCAGGCCTTTATAGTAAACAAAAGGAGCAGAGATGAGCAACAGAAGAGGGTGCAAAGTCAGGAAACTTCCAGTGATACGGGTAGGTTATGGCCCTATTGTCTTGAATCTTTGCTGTTGAGGACATTCTATAGCCCCATTTGTTTCATTGTTTAACACCACTGTTTTACAAACCTGCTAGGTACAGACTACCCAGATTACAGTGAGGACAGGGATGTCGATACAGATTGCACCCCAAAGAGGAGAAGACACACAATTTTTCAGCCAAGTTAGGCAAGTGCCTTTGACTGGCTTTCTATGAGTAGGCGCGGAATGAAAATTGCCTTCTGCAAGACTTGTAACATGGATTTCACAATCCATCACAGGAGCTGACATGATCTGCAATGACATGCCAACAGTGAGAAACACAGGCAGAATTGCAAGCATGCAGCTGGAAGAACTATGGTGGATTTCTTTGGACCTCAGAGTTTATCAAGTACAAAGGTGGTTGAGGCAGAGATTGGTTTTGTGTCTCTCCTTGATAAGCACAACTTATCATTTGCAGCAGGAGAACACATCCTGAAATTTATGAAGAAGTGTGGAGAGGATCAAGATGTTCTCCATAAAATGACATGTGGAGCGACAAAGGCGTCATGCATTGCACAAGATGTTCTGGGGCTTCATTACCAGAATGATGCTGCAGCAGCCTGCCAGAAATCTCCATTCTTTGTGTATATGGACCAAAGCACAGACATGGGAGATGACAAACTTTTAGTCATCCTTGTTGGTTACCTTGATGAAAAGGTAAGCAAAAATGTGATAAGGTTCCTTCATATGCCAGAATGTATGTCAGGAACTGGACAACCCATGTTTGATTCTTTAATGTCCACTCTGACAAAATTTAACATTTCAGTTTCCAACATTGTGGGCTTTTCTTCAGACAATGCTGCCTCAGTGATTGGAAAACACAATTATGTGCTGTCTCGTTTAAAGGAGGCAAAGCTCACAATTATAAACATGGGGTGTCTCTGCCACTTGGCAGATCTCTGCAGTAAGGCTGCTGTAAAAGCACTAAATTCACCAGTTGAAGAACTTATATCAGATGTGTACTGCCATTTCAGTTCTAGTGCACAAAGACAACAAAAACTGCAGGAATTTGCTTTGTTCACAAATACTGACCCCCTCAAGATCATTACACATGCACCTACTAAATGGCTCAGTCTTGGTAAGGTTATTAACAGAACCCTAGACATGTGGCCAGCTCTAAATTCGTATTTTCTGTCTGCAGAGCCAAGGTCAGCTAAGATTGACTTAATTTCTAAAAACCTGCAGAGTCATGAAGTGCATATGATTTTTATGTTCCTTAAGTATGCACTGGAACCCTTATTGGAGGTCAACACACAGCTTCAGAGCAGAGAAAGTCAGCTACTGACACTGCATGCCACTGTGCATAAACTTCTGCATCAGTACGCTGGCAGACTCCTCAGACCTGCAGCTGCTGTCAGACTAATCAAACACAGTGATGTGTCAGTGTTGACTGACAGTAGCTGTGTTCTACCAAATGGTGAACTGCGGATTGGCTATGAAGTCAAGCTGTACATGAACAGCCATGAGGAGGATATTGCCGGCACAGTCATTGAATTTATCTTTTACAAAAAAGTTGCAGCTTTGTATGCTGCAGTGCTGCAAAAAATGCTGAAAAAGTTTCCCATGCAGGATCACTTACTGAAAGATGCTGCATTACTTATTAATCCAGCCAAAAAATTTTACATTTCTTCAGGACTTGTCAGAGATGTTGGCCTCCGTCTGGGTGTATGTGAAAATGATGTTGAGGCTGAACAACTAATCAATGAGCTCACCCAATATCAGATCGAGGACACGAGAAATCAAACAGGCCCGGTAGATGGGCCCCACTCATGTGTGTCACAGTACTGGGCACACCTTCTGAGGGACCTTTGCACTGAAGGGAAACTGCCACTCTTTAAGCAGCTGATAATGAGCCTACTTTGCTTGCCACACTCTAATGCACAAGCAGAAAGAGCATTTAGTATGATGCGGAAAGTGAAAAATGAACTGCATCAATCTCTGAGTGTAAAAACACTGAACTCTTTGTTGGCAGTCAAAATGAATGAAGAACTGTATGTCTGTGATATTAAGCTGCCAAAACATGTTTTAGAGGCTGCCATGAAAGCCACAGCAGCATACAATAAGTCTACATCTGACGTATGATAGGATGCTGTTTAACTTGGTCTAAACTTTGTGTGAATTGCAATATGTCTTTAGAAAATGTAGTAAATGTGATTTTTATTTTTGTAAAGTGCTGTTTCATTTACTTATGGTGTGGTTATGGTATTGCAGATTATCAAATAAAGGTTTTTGGATCTGAGAAGTATGTGTTATTGAATTTTACAGTTCTACCAAGCTCCATGGCAATGGCACTTTTCGAGCAGTGCGAAAATAGGGTGTTCCACATTTTGACCATTTGTCACACATTGTTAGGGTCTGTGTTCCACATTGGCCACTTAAGAGGTTGAGATCTATGGTCATGAGGTATATTTGGATTTAATGAAAATAGATACACCTCCACCTTTAGTTTTTCACACTCATTTTTGGGCCTGAATGTGTGGAAGTCATTGTAGCTTTGCACATCCGGGGTACCCTCTATAGCCTTGAACCAATTCTCAGTGACTCTGCAGATATCTTCCAAGGTGAAGAGTGCTTCCAGGGAGTGAAGCTTACTGTTTAGGCTCACATTAAGTAGCATGACCTTGAGTTTGTCTCTAGAGTATTTTTTTATGTCAGAAGTTTTGTTGTTTTGACATAGCCTAAAAAGGCTCTATGGGGGAGGCAACCATCTTTGCCAGCATCCTAAAGCCTTGAGGAGACATGTGAAGGCCATCCCTGGTGAAGCATTAAGGTCTGTTGACCATATCTTCCCAGTCTGACAGATGTTTGATCCCCTTGGAGTGACACCAGAGCTAAGTCAATTGTTAAAAATCAATCATTTTTTGTCTGTACTGTGGCATCATCCTAGGTGAAGGCAGAATGCTGCTTAGGGCTAAGGACATACCTGCCTGCCACACATAATCTGAGAGCTGTATCATGTCTTTCTTCATATAGTCCAGAGAGGTACACCTCACGTCATTCACTCCAACATGTACTTTGACAGTCATAACGGTAATTGCTGCTGAGTGAAGTGAGTGCATGCGTGACTTGACAGATCCTGGCACCTGACAGGCAGGTGACTGTGAACTTCTCCTTGTCCAACCTGGTGAGAGGGATGTTGTGGTGTTTCACTATTAAGTCACCTATGACTAGTAAATTTGGCTTTGAAGTGTTTTGCCTTAGAGGATTGATTGCTGAGACATCGTTATATGTCTTATGTGTACTGGTGGAGTCTGTTCTTGTACCAGTATGTGAGGGTTGTCTGCATTTGGGAGGTCTCTGGTCTTTTAGTAAACTCTTGGTGAGTACCTCTGCATATGTGGGTTTATGTGTCTTGACTTTATCTTGTGTAAAAAGAGAGGTGTGTGAGTTAACAACCTTTTTGATGTCTTGTTTATTGTTATTTGAGAAGACTGATTCAAGTTTCATGGTATAGTGACATCTCTCACATACTTGTATTTGCTTTAGGAGTAGATGGTTGTCAGTATACATGAGGCAATTGTTACATTGCCTTAGGCTACCCATGTAAATTTGGATGGCTGGAGAAATGTTAGGAAACTGGATGTCCATAGCAGCAGTTAATTCCTGGTTTGTGGGAGGGCAAAAGATTAGCTATTGCTCTGGGATTAGCAAGGGGACTTAAAACTATATAAGATTAGTGAAGTAAGTGTGTTGATTCTTAACAGTGATTAGCTGAGCTGTCTGTAGAGCAGCAGTTTGCAACCAGGTTGGCTGAAGAGCAGCAGGGAAGCCTGTGAGGGTTTCATTGAGTGGTGTTCAGAGAAAAATATGATTCTAGGTGTTTGTGTCTATATAAGGCTCCGCTAACCCACATTGCACGGTGCACAGCTGTGCACAAATGTGGTGCTTAAATTCAAATTAATGTAAACAGTTCTAGTACAATGTACCAATAGAAATGCCCCTCACAGGGACTTTATTCCAAAAATATCTATCTCAGATGGGTCCTGAGTTACACACTTCTGCCACATGAGTGCAGGAGGCTCTCTTAATATAAGATTACAGGTTTTAGTGCTCAAGAGATACCAAATAGTCTAGAATCAGCCAGTCATAATCTAGCATATGTTATTTAATGAAGACAAAGCAAAATAGACAGGTGCAGAATTAATCAGTCACAGCAGCAAAATAGTATAAAATGAAGCATCAGTTCAGTAAAATATCATACATAAGTGCAACAAACATGCTTAAATTTGATTCATTTGTGGAAGATTTCACTGGATGTCTTGGATCCTCTTGCATGCACTTCAGACCTCTGGATAAGGACACCAAACTCTGAACAGCTCCAGTAAACTGAGCCCAAGGTTATTTCACCCTAGATAGGGCTTAGTAGGTGGCTGTTGTTAGTTTGAGCAGTAATTCTCAAAATTATAAAAAGTATAAGACAATCATCATAAGACTTTTTGCAAAGGGTCATGTGCTACTTTGACTGACATTAAAAATGATATTATTACTATTGAGAATGGCATATATTCTTGGAATAATGAAAGCTTGGCATATGAAGTACTTATGTCACCCAGTTTGCAATCATCACATTTTGTCATTAAGATCCCAGTCTGCATTTTACATCTGAGAAGAACTGTATGAACTGAAATGGCTCCATACAGAGCCATTTTAAATGGGGGAAAACTGTTAAACCCCATGTTGATGAACAGGTAACTCCCCAGCAATGAGCAACTTAACCACTGATTTACACACTGAATCGGCTATTCACTTAAGTAAAATAGAAGTGAATGCCTTGAGAAGATCAAGAAAAGTAGCATTCACACCTTTATTTGGGTGTTAATTGGATGAGTTTTCAACTTGTTAATTATACTTTCATGATATATAACTCCGTAACCACTCTTTTCTAGAGGGAATCACTACCAACAAGGTTTGTGTTTGTGAATCAGCAGTGAGTGTTATGAACTTTTCATTTCTCTACATGGTTCTATGACCTTGGACATACTATATTTAACTAACAGGAGTACAAGCTACATGAGGACTACAGATGGTCTTGTTCCCTTGGTAAAAAAACACTTGTGTAGATATATATCTTTATACATATATATTTCTTTGTCCTTTTTAAAGTTCTCTTATTTTGTTTACCTGGACCTTGACTAGTATTGACTCAAGGAGATGATGAGACACAGTGAAATTAAGATAAGCACTACACACACTCAGTCCTCAATCCAAGTCCTGCTTTCATCACATCAAAGAATATTGTAATATATAAAAAGCAATATCTAAATTTAATAAATCCATATTATGCAATATAAAATAGAAACAGGTCACTAATACTCTATAAATTTCCATTTATGCCAGCAAACATCCTACCAGTAGTTACGGAATGGATATAATTTCTCTGTTGCACTCTGACATATATCCCACTGTGTTCTAAAGCTGGGTGTTTATTTATTTATTTATTTTTTTGTTAAACTGAAAGCATATTACAAAACTGAAAGGGAAAACTGTGAATGTGAAGTAAATATTATTGTTTTCATCCTTTCTGACCACCCTTCATTCTTAGAGCTGAAGGATTTGCTAAGATACGTATTTTTCTGTACTATAATCTACACCGTTTTCTACAACTTGAAAGTTCTATAGTATCTCTTATTTTCTTGCAGAGCTTATTTTTTTTTTGATT
Organism: Protopterus annectens; assembly: GCF_019279795.1. Lineage (NCBI taxonomy): Eukaryota > Metazoa > Chordata > Ceratodontiformes > Protopteridae > Protopterus > Protopterus annectens. The sequence goes on from NC_056733.1 coordinate 495,812,948, forward strand.
CCACCAAATAGGTTTAGCTGTATTTACCTGTATATTTGTCTCATTGATATGTATTTACACACTCACAAGTTAATAATATTATAGAGCACCTTGACTACTAGTATTCTGATCAGATGTTTATTTGCATCAGTGAGAATAGCTCCCGATAACGTTTTCATAAATATTACACTTATTGATTTACAGTTTTCATTGCTGAAGCCTGGGAAGGGTTATATGCTTATGTGTGAATTTAATTTTACTGTTGGGTTAAAAGTGGAATGATGGGAAACAAAATGAGCAAAAAAACACCAAATAGAGAGCACACATTAAATACATAATGAGAGAAAATATTTTTTATTTTATTTTATTTTATTTGAAGTTTGTTTGCCAGGATGGTCCATTGGGCCGAGTGAACCCATTTTCAATGGAGTCCTGGGGAGAAAAGCTCCATAGATACAATATTAGGTAAAAATATAAAATAAAGTAAAAAGTAAAAAATGCAATAGAATAGCATATCAGGTAAAAATAAAATAAAGTAAAAAATACAATACAATAGAGTAATAGTTTGTAAAAGTGAATAGAAGAGTACATATAAGCATGTGAAAATGTTAATACAGTTGGAATGTGAAGCATAGTGACAATTCATATCAATTTACAAATTTTTTTATTTTTTTTTTATTAAGGAATGTTAAATGAAGGCAATAGATAGTAGGTATATGCAGAAGATATTAACTTAAGAGGTTATTTACAATGTGTGTGTTCCCACAGGGGATGTGATTGTAGACTGGGGAAGGTAAGGTAGTAGTTGGGGATGTTATGCAGGATGGGAACATGAGCATTCCCAGAGAGATGATAAATGTGAGTGGAGGAGAGTTTTGAAGATGGGAAGGTTGCTGGTGCTGTGGATATGAGGTGGGAGTGAGTTCCAGAGACGGGCAAGGGAAAAAGAGAGTAAGAGTTTGCCTGCTGGACGGGCAGGTTTGTGGAGTTCAATTAGGTTCTGAGTGCTGGTTCTTTGGGTTCTGTTAGGTTGGTGCATGGTGAAGGTTGAGGTGAGTGAGGGACAGAGTGAGAGCTTGAAAATGAGCTTATGAGCATGAGTTAGTTGAATGCAGGTAAGGTAGTTTGGGAGCTCTAGCCAGTTTAGTTTGTGGAGGGCAGTGCAAAGATGGGAGGAGGATCTATGGCCAGTGGTGAATTTGGCTATTTTGTTGTAGCAGGAGGAGAGTTTTGTTTTGGTAGAGGATTCTAGGTTGGTTAAGAGTGGGGCCCCATAAAGGAGAGAAGGGATTAGATATGTGGTCAAGAGGAGGAATCTAGTGGATGGAGAGAGGAAGCGAATATGGCGATAGAACATACCAAGTTTGTGGTGTGTTTTTTTAATGTTTGTTTGTATGTGGGAATCAAAATTAAACTAATTATCAATGAGAGCTCCTAACAGTTTAGCACTGGAAACAACTTCTAGGGATGTGTTGTTGTGACTGGTTATAAGGAAAGAATTTATGTCGATAGTTATGCTTTTGGATGGGGTGAATATCATGAGTTTGGTTTTTAATGGATTTAGAGCTAGGTGGTTATCATGCATCCATTTTTCAGCTGTTGAGAAGGCATCTTGAGTTAGTTTTATAAGGGAGGGAATGGAGTTTGCAGCACAGATAATTGTAGAATCGTCTGCATATTGAACTATTTTAGCATTTGGGATATTGTGGTGGAAGTTGTTAATGAAGATGTTGAACAGTAGGGGCCCTAATAAAAAACCTTGGGGTACACCAGTGACTGTGTTGAGGAATGAGGAGGTAGTTGTCTTCTATTTAACAGATTGTTGCCTGTTGGCAAGGTAACTGGTAAACCAGTTGATACAGGAGGATGAAAGATGTAGGTCAGAGAGTTTGGTCAGAAGTAGGGAGTGGGAGATGGTATTGAATGCCTTAGATAGGTCTAGGAGGAGGGTGGTGACAATGTGGTTAGACTCTCTGGCTATATTTACAGTTTCAAGGAAGGTGAGTAGTGCAGTAGAGGTGCTGTGACCGGGTCTCAAACCATGTTGTGTTGGGGTTAGTAGGTGGCTGTTGGTGAGGTTTGGTAGTAGTTGTATGTGAATGCATTTTTCAAGTAGTTTGGAGATGGGAGATAAGATGGCTATAGGTCTAAAGTTGGAGATGTTATTATTGTTACCTCCTTTGTGGATATACATGTGCAGAATGAATCAGTCACAGCAGCAAAAATAATATAAAATGAAGCAACAGTTCAGTAAAATACCATACATAAGTGCAAAAAACATGCTTAAATTTGATTCATTTGTGGAAGATTTCACTGGATGTCTTGGATCCTCTTGCATGCACTTCAGACATCTGGATAAGGACACCAAACTCTGAACAGCTCCAGTAAACTGAGCCCAAGGTTATTTCACCCTAGATAGGGCTTAGTAGGTGGCTGTTGTTAGTTTGAGCAGTAATTCTCAAAATTATAAAAAGTATAAGACAATCATCAGGATGGATAAAATGGTACCTTATTGTATTCATCAGCTACAGTGGATAAGAAAGCACTGATTTTGAAGAAGTACTGTACAAGACCAGTGTTATAGTAAATGGCTACTTTAATACCTCCTTATGCACAATTTCAGAAGCAGAATGATTATAGTATGCTTCAGACCTTCTCAGCAAGCATTCATTTATGCTACCAATGATGGAAGTGCAAGAATAGCTGTGCTTATGGCTACCCAAAGCATTCTGTATACACCTTTTACATTACAGGTTAAGTATGAGCAATAGTGCAGGTTGACTACCATGTAAAGCAGAGGGCTATAGAAACATAACAGGCAGTCTGATTAGGGAAATGCTGTCTCACATAAAATAAAAAAATATCTGACATGCACCCACACTCATAAAATCACTGCAATCATGATGAAGAAAAAATTTCCTGATGGTACAGGTGATTGTCCCTCAAGGCACCCTGGTCTCCTATGACTTCACGTACATGGGAAGGTGCTACCAACATCAGCTATAAACCTCCAATAAAGTACTCATATCCACATGTCATTCTTTATCTGGTGTGCAGACATCAATACATAAATAAATGGCAAGCTCGGAAGATACACTTCTCTGGAAAATGTCTTCTTATTATTAACCTGAGGGACAAATTAATGGAGCAAGAGAAAATGAAAAGATGCTTATGGTAGCCTTCCCCCAAAACAATAGTAAACAAACAACAAAATATTATAGTGGGAAGCTGTTTGACCAATGACAAAGTACTTTATTGCGTCTCCTAAGCAAACTACTGATTCTTGCCAAATAGCAAACACTTCCTACTCCTTCTGTAAACATCAATATGTATTTCTTTTTATGAGTTGTCACACTACTTTTGAATGCACACCTTCCTCTTTAAGGTTGTCTGTTGAGTATATCTGCGTGGCCAAATGGATAAGATATCAGCTGCCTAAGTCAAGGATTGTGGGTTCAAGCCCTATCTACGGTGAGATAACCTTGGGCTCAGTTTACTGGAGCTGTTCAGAGTTTGGTGTCCTTATCCAGAGGTCTGAAGTGCATGCAAGAGGATCCAAGACATCCAGTGAAATCTTCCACAAATGAATCAAATTTAAGCATGTTTGTTGCACTTATGTATGATATTTTACTGAACTGATGCTTCATTTTATACTATTTTGCTGCTGTGACTGATTAATTCTGCACCTGTCTATTTTGCTTTGTCTTCATTAAATAACATATGCTAGATTATGACTGGCTGATTCTAGACTATTTGGTATCTCTTGAGCACTAAAACCTGTAATCTTATATTAAGAGAGCCTCCTGTACTCATGTGGCAGAAGTGTGTAACTCAGGACCCATCTGAGATAGAGATTTTTGGAATGAAGTCCCTGTGAGGGGCATTTCTATTGGTACATTGTACTAGAACTGTTTACATTAATTTGAATTTAAGCACCACATTTGTGCACAGCTGTGCACCGTGCAATGGGAGTTAGCGGAGCCTTATATAGACACAAACACCTAGAATCATGCCTTTGGGACTTTTTATTCAGTTTTGTGAGTTTTTGGCTATTTTGTAAATGTAATTTGTCAAGAATCGGCTTAAAGAATGACTGTAAATTGTATACAAGTACTCAAACAAAATAGTCGTGTCATAAAAAAATCATTAAAAATCTAAGGAATGTCCTGAGTAACATATTTTAAGATCTCCTTAGAGTGAGATATAAAATATTTTATCCAGCATTAGCCAGAGTCAATGTATTGGCAGCATCTGTATTTGAAGAATATGGAGTTTTGCTCCATCATTTACAGACCCAATATGGACTTGAAGGTTATATTCTTTCCTGGCTTTCTTCATATCTGCTGAACATATCCCAGTTTGTCATCTCTGGTTTTAGCTCTTCTAAGGATCTAGCCTTGTTATTTTTTGGCATTTTGCTTGGATCCCCTTATTCACTTTTTTTATGCTGTCTTTAGGAGATATCACATATAGATGTGGAATGAGGGATCACCCTGTATGCTTATGGCATTCATCTTTGTCTTTTATTCCATTTCTCAGATAAGACTACTATATCTGATGTAAAGCATTCTTAAATGGCATGCTGATATGGACTGATGGCAATTAGTTATGATCACACCCATTACAGAATGAAGTTCTAATTGTTCACACATCTCTGAGGTGTTAAGATTATTTCTCTTCTCAAACCCAGTGGAAATACTCTACCTTGTCTGAGGATAGTACATGACCTTGAAGTTCTGATGGACCATAATCTTTCATTTAAGGGACAGATGAAGAACATGTCTAGGATTAGGCACTTTCTAGTTAAAGGTGACAATAATGCTGCTGTTCATGTACTACTTAAATCCTGACTTGAGTACTATGATATCCCATTTTTGGGGCTGCCTGCCAGCATTTGGGTACTTCCAAAATTGCTTTGCTAAAAGTTTACAAAGGTGTGGCTGCTAAAACATTCAAGCTACACTCTTAAGAACTCCAACACCCCCAAGGTAAATAAGCACAGAGCACAAGCAAGATACCCAAACAGAGGTACTTTAAAATGAGGAGGACACCAAGTCCAGAACTTTCTGTTTTAAGTGACCAAACTGGCAACCAGTACAGGCTCTATGTAAATAGTTAAATAAGGTGGTACTAAGATACCATAGTCAATATCTGAGACAAATTAGTATTCAGGGAAAGGCTCCAAATACAAGCTATGCAGGGCCTCCTAAACTTAAATTGCCTCATTTCAAGGCCATATAACGCATAGAAATCTGAAGTTTTGTTTCATTCCTTTGGTTATGAATATACAAACAATGATCTCTGCTAATTATATTTCATACTTTATATTATGGTCAAGGGGTTTTATTCCTTTTTAGTCCAATATATGCAATCCCGTTCTTTTATGTCCACAGCAACGACTTCTAGTTTTTTTGGAATGCATTTGTGTGACAGCCAATCAAATTCTGAATATCTGAGCAGTAGAGTTAAATATTTTTTTGCAGATTTTTAGATTCATAACACCCCAAACAACCTACCTCCAGCTTCATCCTACTTCATAGAATTTTTTTCGTCTCCTGTTTTTACAAACAGTATTTTACCTTATGAGACAGAAGATAAAATTTATTTTCAGTGCTGAGCAAACAAGCAAATCAAACCATTTACTATACTAACTGATGCAGTTCCTGTAAAGAAAGTCACTGTATGGGCTTTGTAACACCTACAAGAATTCAGGTATAGGTCATGATGTTTCTTATTTTCATCAGTTTGAACTCCCTTCCTTTTTGACACTGATGGGGTTGAGGTACATTCAAATATACCTTTACGTTACCCATTTGCTGCTCTTCCTTTCTTAATGTGGTTCAGGTTATGTCAATTATTTTCTATCAAGTTCACTGTATACTGATTTCCAAGGCAAAGTTCCGTCAGTTTAGCCAGGCCCAAAATGTCTCATATCACTGCAGGCCCAAATGTGGTGGAATCTCGTAACAATGTCTATAACACAATTTCTCAGCTAATTGTGACACCAGTGGTTTATCATGAGGGCTCACCATTTCATGAACTTAGGTTCATAGGTTCAAAGGTTAGTACTAAGCTAACTGCTCTTGTGAGCCATTTTAAGCCTAGACAATTATCCCTTTTGAGATTCAAACCATGCACCTTGTGTTTATAAGGCAAACATAATAGTTACATCTTCAACACACACAGTCACAGAGTATGGGGCTTGTTCCTGAGCTGTATTCACTGTATGTGTTGAGTTTTTATTTTATTCCCATGCTTGTGTAGGGTTATTTCCATTTCTCCAAGGCATGCTGGATATTTTTGCCTGAAAAATGGAAGGTGTCAGGTTATATAGCCAGACCTTACAGCTGAACTTTAAGGGACTGAAAACAGAATGCACACAAAACAAATGGAGTAGTAAGTAGGAGTACAGACTCCTGGAGGTACTTTTCATGTAAGAGTCATGTGGAGTAACTTCTTCAGGCATCAGTCACAGTATACTGCATGCTATGGTTCAAAGGACATGGACCACATACTGTGTATTGTGCCAAGGCTAGCCTGTCCATGATGTAAATACTGGTCCTAAGTGATTTTGCCATGCCAACTAATGTCACCAAAGCAGGCATGAGTGTCTGCCAGTTCTAAATGGGTAGAGGATCTGACCTGCTCCAGATACCCATGCTAATGGTAGTAGAAGTAGATATACCCCTATAATGGCCAGCGTGACGCTGCTGTATTAGCATCTACACTTCAGTTGTCCAGGCTGTTTTACCTGGGATAGACCTGTTAAATAAATGCTGGATGTACAATCAATCAACTTGCCAATAATGAATTTAGGACTTCTGCCTGAAATATGGATTCACTGGCTGGGTACGATTTGCAAATAGACAACATGATGCTAGGGAGGAGACTCGTTGTTTTGAGAATCCAGGAGAGGAGATAAAAAGGTAGTGCAGCAAATCCAGGAGAGGAGATAAAAAGGTAGTGCAGCAAATCCAGGAGAGGAGATAAAAAGGTAGTGCAGCAAATCCAGGAGAGGAGATAAAAAGGTAGTGCAGCAAATCCAGGAGAGGAGATAAAAAGGTAGTGCAGCAAATCCAGGAGAGGAGATAAAAAGGTAGTGCAGCAAATCCAGGAGAGGAGATAAAAGGTAGTGCAGCAAATCCAGGAGAGGAGATAAAAGGTAGTGCAGCAAATCCAGGAGAGGAGATAAAAAGGTAGTGCAGCAAATCCAGGAGAGGAGATAAAAGGTAGTGCAGCAAATCCAGGAGAGGAGATAAAAAGGTAGTGCAGCAAATCCAGGAGAGGAGATAAAAAGGTAGTGCAGCAAATCCAGGAGAGGAGATAAAAAGGTAGTGCAGCAAATCCAGGAGAGGAGATAAAAAGGTAGTGCAGCAAATCCAGGAGAGGAGATAAAAAGGTAGTGCAGCAAATCCAGGAGAGGAGATAAAAGGTAGTGCAGCAAATCCAGGAGAGGAGAGCAAAAGGTAGTGCAGCAAATCCAGGAGAGGAGATAAAAAGGTAGTGCAGCAAATCCAGGAGAGGAGATAAAAAGGTAGTGCAGCAAATCCAGGAGAGGAGATAAAAAGGTAGTGCAGCAAAGTGTCCTGGTTGGAGAATCTGGAGATCAGACTAAAAAGGGCATTAAGACTGCAGTGACAGAAAGCCTTTAGAGGACAGTGATGCACATCTCCAGAATCAGTAACGGACTCAAGGCAACTCTGTGTTATCATTTAGTGACTTATCAGTGATTTGTCCAAAATCTGGACAGTTGAGAGGTATGTGTGGTTTGTACCAGGATAGACAGAACTGGCTATAAGGACTGTCTGCATGCTTACTGTTGGGGCAAAGGGAATAATGAAGGACAAACCATTATAGCCTTCTGGTGTCCAACACAGTTTGCTGAGAGAGGCATTTGCAAGATCACATGCAACAGTACCCAGAATGCAGCTCATGTATACCCACAGCAGAGCCAGACCTAGCTATTCTGGCTCGCTGCACTTCCCCCTGATCATTAACTTGAGGACTACCCCCCCCCAAAAAAAAAAAGAAAATTAAGGATTGTCTCATATTTGAGGATCAAGAAAAGGTGCTTCGTCCTTTGAAAAGTATGGCAAACTGCCTGCTATAAATGTAATCAGTAGCTTGCTACAGCTAAATATCATTCATAAAGCAGTGAAGTGCTCTGACCTGAATTGCAAATGCAGAATCAGCATCTGTTTATAGATGCTAGTACTGCCATTATTTTCTGACTTCAGTCCTCTGTGATTTGCCAGAAAAAACACAATTTTATGAGAAACACACTAAAAATATGAGGCAAAAATCTGGACATTATACGAAAATCTGTACAGTTGCGAGGTATGATGGCATTACTAGTATTAAAGCAAAGAGGAAGACAATATGGCAAAACACAAAAGTCTTCCCAAAATAAATTATATTTCTAAACCAAGGAGACCTAAAATGATTTTTATTTGTTAATGATCTTAACATTTCTCAACCACTGGAGGAACGCATGTCCACCCAAATCACAAATATTCCCACATTGCAAATGAGTAACTTTAGAAGACAGGGTATGACTCAGCATCTATTCAAATGTAGCCTTGGTAGGATGATAGCATAACCCAGAGACTGTCCATTCTATGGAACAGACTTGCCATGCATGTCAAGCAGAGCACCTTGCTGACCCTCTTCAAGAAAAATCTTGATGAGTAGAAAGGAAACAGAAAATTCACCCCGGGGATAGCTCTAGTGTCTCTACTCAACAGAGGCACAGGGAACTAAGGTTGGGTGGCACTATGCCAGGGTAATACTATGGCTAGGCTTGTAAAGGCCCCAGGGCCATTAGCCTAGTACACACCTATGAACCTATGAGGATACAACAGGTATGGATAATGTGGACCACATCCACCACTTTCATATGTCTGTTCAGACATGGGATACCTAGTGGAAAGACTTGTTTTTCCACAGATCTATGGTGGGGAAGATGTGATAATGCAAAAAGCAAAAAAAACAGGCATGGGCAAACTACGGCCCGGGGGCCACATGCGGCCCGTTAAACGTTTTGATTCGGCCCGCCAAACTTGAAAAAATTTAATAAATTAACCTTGTTAATGTTTTATTTCCCCTGCAATTCTGATGTTTCCTCACTAGATGGCGCACTCTAGATATATTGGCTTTGTTGAGGTGAAGCGTAGGCCTATTACTCCACGTTTGCACTTTACCCTTTGACCCACCGCCCCTCTATGAAGATGAGCGGACCCAAGAAAAGGAAAGTGGACAGAGAATGTCGAGTGTTCAATAAGGAGTGAACAACTAAATATTTTTTCACTGAACACCGATCATCTGCTGTTTGCCTGATATGCCAAGAAACTGTGGCAGTTTTTAAAGAGTATAATATTAGCCGTCACTTTGCCACAAAGCACGCTAATTATGCTAGCAAGCTCTCAACAAAAGAACGGGAAGCTGCTGCTGAGAAGGTGGCAGCTAATTTGAAGGCTCACCAAAGTTTTTTTCACCGTCAAACTGCCATTCAAGAGTCAAGTACCAAGGCCAGTTTTATGCTTTCATTCAAAATAGCAAAGGCCAGCAAACCACTGTCTGAGGCGAGTTTTTAAAAGAATGTATGGTAGAGACAGCAGGTATTTTGTGCCCGGAGACCAAAGACAAATTTGAGAAAATCAGTTTATCACGGCGGACAGTGACTCGCCATGTGGAACTAATAGATGAAGATATCACCAGCAGATTAAACAAAAAGGCGAAGTCATTCACTTTTTATTCTTTAGCACTGGATGAAAGCAACGATGTCAAAGACACTGCTCAGCTCCTCATTTTTATCCGAGGAATCAACAAAACTTTTGAAATAACGGAGGAGTTTTTGACAATGGAGTCTCTGAAAGGACAAACACGGGGAGAGGACTTGTTTGAACGGGTGTCTGCTGCCATCGAAAACATGAAGCTTCCCTGGAGTAAGCTTGTTAACGTCACCACAGATGGATCTCCGAATTTAACGGGAAAAAACATTGGCCTGCTGAGGAGAATCCAGAATAAAGTGAAAGATGAAAACCCTGACCAGGATGTCATTTTCCTCCACTGCATCATCCACCAGGAATCTCTATGTAAATCGGTGTTACAGCTGAATCATGTTGTGAATCCTGTGGTGAAACTCGTCAACTTCATACGCACATGGGGACTTCAGCACCGTCAGTTCATTGCGTTCCTGGAGGAAACTGATGCGGATCACCAGGACCTGCTTTATCACTCCCGTGTCCGCTGGTTGAGTTTGGTCAAAGTGTTTCAACGAGTGTGGGAGCTCAAAGAGGAGATTGGCATGTGTTTGGAGCAGCAGGGGAAGACTGATGAATTTCCTGAGCTGAGCAACAAGAGCTGGATGTGTGACTTTGCGTTTGCTACAGACGTATTTTCACACTTGAATGAGCTCAACGTGAAACTGCAGGGGAAGGAGCAGTTTGTGCATGACATGTACACAAATGTGAAAGCCTTCAAATCCAGGCTGGCTTTATTCTCCAGGCAGATTTTGAACAAGTCATTCACTCATTTTCCTAGACTAGCCAAGCTGAAAGAGGCCGGAGCAAAAGTAAAGAAATACAGTGAGTCACTGGATGCACTGCACGGAGAATTCTGCCGTCGGTTTTTGGATTTCGACAAAATTAACAAGTCACTTCAATTGGTGGCCTTTCCTCTGTCATAAGACCCCGAAACAGCTCCAGAGGAGCTTCAGCTCGAACTGATCGACCTTCAGTCCGACTCTGCCTTAAAAGAGATGTTCAGCTCTCTGAAACTAAATGACTTCTATGCTTCACTCAATGATGCCGCGTTTCCAAATCTAAGGCGAAAAGCGCAGATGATGTTGGCTTTGTTCAGCTCTACCTTTGTGTGTGAACAGACCTTCAGCGTCATGAACATCAACAAAGCCAGCCACAGATCCAAGTTAACAGACCTACACCTCAGATCCATCCTGAGAATCGCTACAACAAAACTAACTCCAGACTTTGATGCGCTGGCTAAAAAAGGAGACCAACAACACTGCTCCCATTAAAATGTGTGTGTCTCCGTGATACGCATGTTGTTAAAATAAACAGTGCGCGCAGATCAAATATAACGCTTCACAGACTGACTTGCTGCAACTGTTTCGTCCTTGCACTGGTCGTTGTTGACTTTTGGCACCGGGGAAACAAATTGAATAAAAGGAACAGGACAAGTACATCTGCATCTCCTACTGTTTTTGAAAAAAAAAGACAGTCAGGAGGAGAGTGATAGTGATATCCTGAAGGATAACAGAACTTTCAGTGCTTTAAAATAAAATGGTCATTTATTTGATTTTCAGTGTTTAAAGACTCATTTCGAAGTCAGAGATTTTATTGTAATGCTTTTCTTCATTTTCATTGGAAATTAAAGCACATGTTTTCTCCATATCCCAAGATGTGTATTTTTCCCCCAATGAGGTGATGTTTTCAAAGCATGCCATCTATCTGCTCCTGTTCCGGCCCCTTTGTCAAATGTTAGAACTCAATGTGGCCCACGAATCAAAAAGTTTGCCCACCCCTGCTTTAAACTATCATAGAACATTCCAGAGAAGGCATATGCCTAGCACAGGAATTAAAACAAGAACTTTGGCCAGAAAAGTTAGTTTTATTTTCTTTTGTTTCCTTTTAAATTAAGTAATTTATGAGGTTGATATTATTAGCACCTACAAGCTTAAATGAGGGCTCAAACCATATTCCCAAATAACAATGTTCTGTTTCCTATTCATAGTTCTTTTTGTGAAATAAACGGTTTCAAGTTAGTTCAGTAAGTTAATTAACATATTGAATGTAATAGTCACATTTAGAATTCAGACAGAAACATTTCTTTTACACTTTAAATACCTGTATAAAATGCAATGGTAGAGCACTTTTAAATGAAAATACATCATTAAGTAGGGATATGTATACTCCATCAAATTCCAGTGTATTGACCAACTATTCCAGTGAAACCTGTAAACTTGCCAAACGTCTGCTTGATCTTAGAGGATGTTGTTGTTGTTGTGTCTTTTGGCTTTTCCCAGTTAGGGGTCGCCACAGCGGAACTCCGGTCCGCTAATTATTGGCAGTCGATTTTTACGTGCTGAGTTGCCAGCCCTGACGTACAACCTTCAACAAAGGTACGCCCATTCACGCATGTCTCCACACAGAAGACGCTTTAGCTGAGAATCGAACAGGACAACGTCTTACTGTGAGGCAACAACTCTACCGCAGCACCACTTTTTTTAGTCCTGCAATTTTCACTGAAATGGTCTGCTGATTGAATTCGATTAAATGTACAATAATGCATTGGGTGTATAGACATCTGTCACTTCGACTGCTAAGTTTGCCTGTTAATGCAGAGAAAAATAAAAATGCACATTTTATAAGTACAAAAGATAATCAGGATGTTTATGGTAAATTCAACAGCCCATATTTCACTGATTCCTAAGTCCCTCAGCTTTCGGGATTACATCTCATAAGGAAAATCAGTAAGTAACAATATCTGTAATAAGCACACACCGTTTAGCTTTCTTGCTTACTTGTAACATATAAAACAGTAATAATGAATTTAATAATAAAGCCAGAAAATCCAAGCCACATTAATGATCAAAAACTAGGGCAATCAATGCAATACCAAAAACTAAATAAGAGAATATAAGTCAAACTGATGGCACTGTCACAAGGCAATTGACCAATAACCTTAGATTTGTAACTTCAGAGAATGAAGTAAATGTCTAAGACAAGTGATTTATTAGAAAATGAGGCTGCCACAGAGCAGTCACCTTCAGTTATGACAGATCTCTGTTCAATGCTAGGAGCCCAAACATCTTAATAACTGTACATGTTGCATGACAGATTTATTGTCCATTCTAGAGAGCATGAGGCAAGGCTTTAATAAGTAAAGTGCTCAGAATGACACATATATCTAATGTCTGTCTTGAAATGCACCTTGGTTGATACACATTTTGCATGTTCTGCCTCCGTAACTGTACTTTGTTGTACAATGCATCTATTAAGTTTCTGCTTTAATAATTATACCTTGCTCTACAGTGCATTTAGTAAGTTTCAGATTTAATAACTGTACCTTGTTTATTCCACATAAAGCATAAATACATCTTTGTGCATAAAATGCATTTCATATGTTTCATGTCCCTAATAACAGTATTGGTTATGTAACATTTGATGAGTCCCAAAACATTTAATTACCAGATGGAATAATATGCTTCACTTTTCCTTGTTAAAACCATACTTTGAATTATGCCATGTGAATTCCCTGTTATACCATGAGCTCCTTTTAGTATTGACAATTTAAGAAATACATGTCTTAATAATAGTTTTTATGTGCTGAACTCCAGATGTAAAATGTTTCAGCCTCTATAATTCTACCTCATAGTATGGCACTTGTGGGAAGTCCTGACCTTGATAACTGAAATTTATTTTTATAAATTTACCTTGTGGTTCATTTAGGGACTCTCTTCTTTAATAACTGCATCCTGTAAGATGAAACACTTCTTTCATATTGCCACTAGGCCATGCAAGAAGTGATAAATATTTTCTATTTGTTTTGTTTCCTATTGCTCAGTTCTTATTGACTAAACAAGCTGCAGTTCGCCACTGCATGTACCTTCTTACATTCTCAAACAGCATGAGTTAAATTAAAATAAATCAGTTAAAGTCCCGTTCAAGTCAAGGTACTGTCACCAGTGTGTTTTTCAGTAATGCTTAAGTATTTGATGCAGGCACAGTCTGAGCTGTAAAAGTAACCAGTATTGCACAATTATAACTAAAATACAAAGAAGGCATAGACAAAATAATTCTTGGAACATTCTTGCAATAAGCATAAAAGATGCAGTATGGCACATTTATTAAGAATTTGAATTGGTTAATTGCATTTTTCATATACATGCAAAAATAACTGGTAGACAAAGCTGAAGTGGTATGAACCAGACTGGCCATGCCTGTTATATCACTGGCAGAAAGATTACTGCTGTCAAGACGTTTCCAGTATTTCTTGTTAGTAGCTACTCTTAAGAACTGTTGTATTTATCAAAGACACATCTAACATTTTCATCTGACAGGACAATCAAATCAAATAAAAGCACACAGAAAAGAAAATAATTTGTAAAGTTGAATAGTGCTGTCTGTGAATTGCCCTCTCTGAGCCAGTAATCAAGGAGCTTGAATCCTCACCACTGACACTGTAGAGGGATGTTCACTTGAAATAAAAATAGATGCACTCAGTATTTACAATTGCAGCTGTCTGCATCAAGCAGAGTTTTCCTTAAGTGCACACAAGGCAACACACTCAGTCCAGGGTCTGGGTCTCTCTCTCTCTCTCTCACTCTCTCTGTCTTCAGGTCCCCAGTAAGACTTCCCATTGGCACAGCTGTAGAGTCCTCAGCCGAGTGTCCAAGCCAAGTCTTCCAGCACCCTCTTGGTGAAACCAGTGCTTCATGTCCCTGCTCCAAGAAGATGACCCACACAGTCCTTGAGATTTGATTTTCACACACACACACACACACACACACACACACACACACACACACACATATACATATACACACACACACACACACACACACACACACACACACGCACACACGCACACACACACACACACACACACACAAACATCTGGGAAAAGCTGGCACAGACGTACTAGTTATGTCACCTTCTGCCCAAACTACAAGGTAGTTACTGCTAATAGAGACTCCAAAGCCACTGACTCTAAGGCTGTTATAAGGATTCACAATTATACTGAGTGAAATAAATAATAATACCAATGGTAGTGTTTGACCAATGCAGAAAGGCTTTCAGCAGTGGCCACAAAGTCACCAAATAGATATAAGTACTTATAAAAGTAAAAATATTCTCTAAAGAACCAGCCACATTGAAATGTTTAAGTATATTTAATAATAAATAATAAAGGAACATGGAAGTACTACATATCTATTTACAATAAACACCAGAGTTTCAGCCACAGGAAATATTTACATAACACAGATGAATAGATTCACACAGGTACAAAAAAAAGTACTTAACTAATCTCACTATATTTTCCTGACTGATTATAAAAAAATGCTATTCCCTGGTCACTTACTAGATTAAGGCAAGATGAAGTAGATGAAGGGTCCTTCTTTGTCAGGTTCCAAAAACGGAGTGCTGTGAGACTTCTGTCTCATCTGGTATTAAAACTTCATTTTTGTCCTACATTACATAATGACATCATGTATATCTGGCCATCTGACTTCTGGTTCCCACACTACCCCCATTTCTAGCAACTGACCCAGAATCTCACACATACATGTCAATAATACACATATATAGAGTTTTGCCAAGATGTGTTAAAGCATCTGGAAGCTATAAAACTATAACATACTTCAAGTCTTCCTTATACAATGCAGTCAGGACCCACTGTTGGTACATTTTTAACATGAGCAGCTTTACAAATATATTTTTCAACACAAGCATCTGTGGAAATCAGTTTGATATACAAATGACATGGAATTCTTTAAAAAATTCCAGCTAGCTGTGCTGGTATATGTTGTACTCTTGGCATGGTTGGCAATACCTCACATCATCACACTGTCTTACTTAACTGCCAAAAGAAAGCCGTTATGATTGTTGCCAAGAATTATATATTTAATGGAAGTTCTGCCAGTTCTACTGACTTTTTTTGCTACCAATACTTGCTTTTATTTTGAAGTGGTAAAATAATACACATTGAAGGCAAATAAAGATTGTTAAAACATTGCTGTGTTTTCAAGAAAAACACTCTACTCTTAATATGAAGATGCAGAATATCATTATCTTTGAAATTTATGTCCTCTTTAATAATATGGTTTGGATTTTTGGAATGATTTTTTTTTTTTCTAACATGTAAATTAACTTTACAAAAATATCTTATGGAAATGTTTAATTAATATCACTGTGCTGTTCATTTTTAGTGATGGTATTCTTCTTTTCTTTTAAAGAAAATGTTGAGTTTGTTTGATATGTGTGACATGCAGTGACACATTACAATAATTAAAGGTTAGGAGAATTAATGGGCATGCATTTAGCTATAATACTACGTTTTCTTTATTTGTCTTTTTCCCCAATACCTGGGAAGAGGATTCATCAAGACTGACTGAACAAAATTTTGCTAAAAGATCGATCAAACAAAAAAAAAAAAAACAGAAAAATGATTACAGGTGAAAGAGAAAGAGAAAACAGAATTACATGTGAAAACAGCACAGAGACATTGGATAAGGTCTAAATTCCAGTAGATTATATATTATTGTGTGTGTGTGTGTGTGTGTGTGTGTGTGTGTGTGTGTGTGTGTGTGTGTGTGTGTGTGTGTGTGTGTGTGTGTGTGTGTGTGTGTGTGTGTGTGTGTGTGTGTGTGTGTGTGCGTGCATGCGTGCGTGTGTGTGCGTGTGTGTGCGTGTGTGTGTGTGTGTGTTTGTGTATGCATGTATGGCTGTGTGTTGTAAGGTCCCAGGCTGTGTTGCGTAGTAGTGTTGTTATGGAAAGTTTTTTTTTTTAAGGTAGGCTGCACATTAGAGTTAGGAGCAGGGTTAGGGTTAACAAGCATTACTACTGCTCCACCTAAGTAATAAGCGCTAACCCTGAACCTAATGTGCAGCTTACCTTGCAAAAAAAAAAAAAAAATCTTTCCATAACAGTATCACAATTCAGACAAATCTGAGCTAAATGTGTCACAGGCTTCTAAGAAGTACATCAGAAAAGAAGATGTGCTGTGTATCTCTGAGTAGTGCTGTCAGCATTATGAATTATCAATGTGTTTTTGTTGATGTTTTTTGATGTAACATTTACCTTGTTGGCCATTCATGATATAATCATATCTCTCTCTCTCTCTCTCTCTCTATATATATATATATATATATATATATATATATATGGTTTACTATGAATATTGAGAACAGAGATTCTTCGCAGATGGAACACTTGAAATTTGGATTTTCGAATGTCCATCTTGCTGAACATGGGTCTATATTATATCATCAAATGCTTAAAAAAGCAAACGCTGATTGATCGACCTAATTTAAGCAAAAGCTTACAATCTCGAACTGTCAGATCAGTGATTTTTTTCCCAGGGAAAAAAATCGCTGATCCAAAACACATACATACAACACAAGCACACCAAACAAACAGAAATCCACACACATACACCTAAAATCTGATACCTAACCCTACAGTAAACTATGCACACACCACTAACTACCCACTTACCTTAACCTAAACCCTAACCCTAAGGTCCATCACTATCGCACACTCACCTCACCCACTCCCCAACCCTAACTCACTTAAATCCACCCTATCCCTCATGGCCACTCAATCGCACACACACCTAACCCGAGCCCTAACCCTAACTCATCTAAATCACCCTAACACTCACATCCACACAATCGCACACATACCTGAATCCGACCTGTAACTTTCCACCATAACACTGAAAATACCAAAGCAACAGAAACAGACAACCGATTTCTATCCCTAGGAAAACATTTGAGTTTCTGCTGCTTCGATATTTTGCAGTTTCGTGAAAATAAGTTCGATCAATCAGCGTTCGCTTTTTAAGCATTCGAGGATATAATATAGACCCGCTGAACATTTCCATACCGAAAGTTCATATCAGCAAATGTACTGTGCATTAGCTGATATGTACTTGACATACTGTCAGAGATCGCAGTACAGTGCGTTTGGGTAATTCATCCCTTTCCTCATTGTAGTGCAATCTCGGCTTGCCCCTCTGCAAAAACATAAAGTGTAGTGTTGTGCAGTATGTTAGTACTGCCGACAACAGGAACTGTTGTTCCTTTTGTGATAGGTGCAGGGGAAACGGTATGTCGAGTCATGCCAAATCGGCATTACCGGGTTATGTTCCACATTTACACTTTTGTAAATGTCAAATTTCAAGAATGCAATTCAATGTTTTAGTTCAAAATAGAACTGGTCATCGACATTATGATAGTAAACATATATATATTGTTTCACAAATTGCCAAAGCCAGTAAGCAGGATATGGAAAATGGAAAACCTGAACAGGAGAAAATGCAGATATTTTTATATGGATTCCAAGTTTAGGTTTCAGGAAATAAAGGAAACAGAAGTGTCAAATGCTATACTGTCACAGAAAAAATTAGACTGTGAAAAGCTTGTTAGCCAAGAATGCAGACAGTGGTGCCACCTCTTGCAAGGACCCTAAGAAATGCTGTATGCAGCAAGAACTACCTCAATAAGAATAGCAGATGTCCAGTGTCCATAGTCTTATTAAAGAGTACAGAAACAGAAGATATGACCATGATACGGAGGTGCATTCATTAAAATGTGTTTTAAGTATGTATGCATAGGAACATATGAACATACTAGGCAAGTGATCACTGGGGCCGTAAGATGCCTAGCTATTTATGCCTTTAAGCAGACTGTTTTCCTACACTTAATCATGACCTCCTCCCAAACTGAGCAGGGCTGTACATGATAACCCTGATGTAAGTTTGTGTCTGCCTATCCAGTTGTTAAGCCTAACATCAAAGTTTATCAAACTAATCCTATTTTGACCTGTAGTGATAACTTATTGCATAAGCTAAGAATATGTTGATTTATAAACCTATCTCTCACACAAGTCCTGTTTATTTGTAATTGTAGGTTTAGGTCCTTAGTGTGGGTTTTTGCAGAGACACTGGTTTTGCAAAGAAACATGGGGCCAAATAGGACCAGGTCTTTCATGATTCAAAAAAACAACACACAGGTCATCTTTCAACAGGCTATACGCTACTGAGGATAAGGAGAGCCATGCTAATCTATCAGGGCAGTTGAAAGATTTAAGGCCTTTAATTTTCTTGGTTT